>NC_050179.1:24853316-25098316 GCF_008315115.2 Sander lucioperca | reverse complement strand
GTTGTCGATGTTCAAATTGTTTGGCTAAGTCTTGGATCTTCACAATCCTACCTACAGCACCTTTAATTGAATCCTTAATTACGTGTGGTCTCCCTTGTTTTCGTCATAACTTTGAGATGGTTCATGACAACCCATAGGAGCGTTTCATAAATTATCGCCCCTAGCGGGGGCAGGAAATGCATCCCACAACGCCGTTTTTTCTAAACCAGAGAACGTAACGGTCGTGGTTTTAAACATGCAGTTAATGTTGTGAAATGGTCACAGTTTGGTCCGGTTTGAGCACAAAAACTACTCGGTTAAGTTTAGAAAAAGATTGTGATTTGGGGTTAAAATCAGTACATTTCCACGTGACGCAGAACCTGCCGTGGTTTTGTTTCTCTTAAGCTAAAGCCCTGTTTGATCAGCTGGGAAATGCATTGTCACAAAATGTAAAACAGGGCTGTTTTTGTTGACTTTTTAGACATAGGTTGTGCTCACAGGACAGCGACGCACAGACATATGATGATCTTACAGAATATGATGCATTAGTGTAAGTTAATCTACCCAACAGTTCAAATATGTGTATGTGTATAATGCAACAAAGACATGAATGCTTTGCCATAACCAAAATCTCTCCCTAACCTTAACCATAGCTGTCATGCAAGATATTGTAGCAAGCAAAAATTTTGCGTTGGATGTAAAAAAGAGTTGTCACTGAATGTAATCTAGGGTTTTCCAGACCATTTTTTTTGTGCGTATGTAGGTTTCTATCTATAACATCTATATCTATATCTATATCTATAACACAGGACAAAACGACACATCACGCTTACTGCTCATTTTCGTTTTGGATACAGCCATTATCTGACTGTTATTGTGTAGTCTGATCCCAGCATTAAAGATGTATTTGTTCATGGACTGAACACCTCTTGTAAACAGTAGAATTAAAAGGAAATCAACCTGAATTTTTCACTTGCAGGCATTGCCAGAAAATATGACATTGTGTTGCAAAGGTAGAGCAAGGCTCAGATGCCGTTTTTGACACAGTGCTGCGGTGTATCTGAACGCAGCCTGAGCATTGGGGTTTTATATATCACTGCAGTGGGAAACAGATAGTTGTGACTAAATGAAATCTTCACAGGAGTCTTTCACCAAAGAAACTTAAATACATATTTGTCTAATAATCATTTTCATCATTAATCAAAAATGGACTTTTTTGAAATGCCAGCAAAATCAATCAGTTATTTTTAATGGATTTCACCTGGTATCTGTTTGTATGTCCTGTAGCAGGCGCATATATAAGGAGTTATATGTCATAAATTCTTAATGCGTAAGGAGAAACCAGACAGCCACAACACACACACACACACACACACACACACACCACAGAGCTCAGTAGGTCTTTACTTAATGAGCTTCATGCAGCTCTCCCCTACTGCGCTGAATAGGGAGAGAAAGATGGACGCATTAGAGAGGAGATGAGGGAAGAGGAGAGCAAAATAGTGAGGGAGGGAGGGAGGGAGAGGTGGAGACAGAGAAGAGGTGTGGATGAGGAAAATGGAAGGAGAAGAGAGGGGGGACGTGCTGTCTGAAGTGTCTGGATGAGTTATCACTGTATTCATGTTTGCTAGTCCTTATGTTGTGTTATTGTGAGTGGTTAAAAGGATTTTCTTTCTCCTCTGTGGAATTTCAACTTCTCACATAAATCTGGATCTGAAAGGGAAGTACGCCATGTACTAGAGGTCCTGTCATTTTTGGAAGAAATTTCACAACTGGCTTTACAGGCCAGTGTAGATTGGGTACAATCCAGGTGTAAATGCACCACAACACCATTGGATCCTGATTCAATTCTGATTTTAAACCAATTTAAAAGGAGAGTACGTTTTTCAACCCTGTTTTCTAAAAATTATGTTCCCATGCAACTTAAGTGCATTGTCAACTTTGTTTTCGAGGGAAACATATTTTCTCCCAGATTAGATACATTTGTTTCAACACATTCTCATACCAGTGGCATGTGCACTAGAGCTGAAGATCTTTGCCCGAACCGATGGGTTCGGTCTTAATTTCTATCATTTTACACAGGCTTGGGCCAGACTCGCCGGCAATTTCCACTGGATGCGGAACGTCTCCGGAACGTCGACGGAGTCATTAGGTTTCCATTAAAGTCAATGTGTGTATTTCCACTGACTGCAGAACGTCTGCGTCCCTACTCCGTCCCAGTTCCGTCAGTCCGCAGCCCTCCGGAGCAGATACGCAGAGCTTCTATTTTTGACGGACGCCGGAGAGCTCCGCAGCAATTCAGCACAATTCAGATTGTGCGGGACAGGAAGTCGAGCACAGAAACAAAATAAAACATCCGGATACTTTTCAATATAAAATACACCGTGCTCACGGCAGGTCATATTTCCCTGCACTACACCTTGAAAACACAGCACAGAGTTGTTTCCCCTCTACTCCTCTGGATGGAAACAAACTGTTGTTGGTTTTGTGGTTCTGTTTATAGAAACTACATCCTGTTATATCGCACGAACATACGTGAATTCGCGAGATCTCGTGGTCGGCTGGCCGCAGCCGCTACGCAACAAATCCGGACCTGGTGGGTATTGACGGACGGCGGAGCACGCAGCCGTTCCGCAGCGGAGCCGGTCCGCAGACGTTCCGCATTCTGTGGAAATCCACGGTCAGGCTTGCGCTCCGGGTTGAGCGGTCAGGTGATGCGTTTCGGATGCTGAGGAGGTGAAATGGAGGCTGGCCTCTGAAGGACTTATTTTATTTCTTTGTTCCAACTTCCAAGTGGCCTATAACCTATGTTAGTCGTGAATAAATGATGTTACATTTTTTTATAAATGACTCATTCTTGACAAAAGGCAAAAGAGCTGTGTACCTGCGCAAATTTGAATAATGTCAGGCTGTAAACGGGTTTGGGCTTTTAAAAATCTGTCAATCAAAATGTACTTGTTGGGCTCGGGCCTTGACGGGCCTAACCTTTAAGGCCCGATTACAGCTCTAATGTGTACGATGTGAAACGTGGTTAATGTTGTGAATTGAAACAAAACTTCTTAGTTAGGTTAAGGAAACGATCATGGTTTGGGTCAAAATTAGTACGTTTTCTACATCAGTTAAGTTACAGTTCAGTTCAGACACTTAATGGACAATGAGCTTCCCAGTCCACAGTCAGTTTCAACAAACACCACTCACCAAACAGTAGTTAAAAATGTTAAAGATACCGGAGGAAACATATTAAAAAGATACGGGCACAAATTACAACAACTAAAAGCATTGCATTACATAAAAGCAATACATAGTACATACATAGGTCAGTTGAGTATGTTACGAACGTGACATACGGTATGTGATGTTAGTTAAAATAAGTCATGGGACACGAAAAGCGGCCTTCTTGGTGAAAGTCCTGTGTTTGTTGGACCCATCTACTGTATCCACACAAACAAAATATGATTCCTTCAAAACATAATTGAGAATATAGTTTAGCCGTATGGGAATGTAATTGTTAGGAGACAGGCTGCATTGTTACAGTATATGTATACATGTGCATATGTGTATAGGCTGTTTTATGCTTCTGCGTCAACTCCACGCCGTAGCTACGGCGTCGCTCCTACGGCGTCGTAACCCTTTCGGAGTTCTGCGTCGGGGGTTGCTTTGCATCGCGGTGCATTTCACCGTCATAACGCTAGGGGGTGATAAGTCTGAGGTTATTTCCGAGGTGTCTGCCAGCCAGATTATGTTATGTTAGCAAGAAAACTTTAGCACAACTGCCCACAAACTGCCCACTTGCTGGCGAAGTGCTAATTTCAAAACGTTACTGACATATAGACACTTTACAAACGGATAACCCCGTCATTGTAACCAAAATATGTCTGAGTTTATTTGCAAAGCTTATGTCAGCGAACTAGCATGTTGCTACTCCCCACAGCAGGCCGCTTGAAACACCGACTATCAACACACAGGACGAGTTGACCAATCACAGTCCTTGCGGTCTGCTTCGCCTCGACGCAAAGCTCCACGTTTTTTGGAGGTGCACGTCAAGCTACGGCAGAGGGCTCGGAGGGGGGTTCGCAGCGATGCAGAGGGGTCTGCGGGGGTATGCCGTCGATTCGACGCAGAAGCATGAATCAGCCTTTAGTGTAAATGCAGTGACAAGCTTTGGACTGCCATATCCATAATACATTGCAAAATGTTTGAGTCAGTTTCTTTTTGAGTATCTTATGAGCTGGTTAATTATGGTCGGCATTAAAAACAGAGCAGAGAGTGAAAGTAAAGGCTGCAGCTCTGTTTTAATGTCTAAGCCTAGTGACACTTTGGTATTTTACCTATAAAACAACTAACTCAAGTTTATGTGAGTGATTCCTGAATGACTTTTTGGCTATAGTCTTTAAGTCACCCGATGTTAAGCTCTGACACTTTGTTTTTCAGTCTTTCCATCACTTACCAAACCTGCCACAGTGACAGTGCTACTGTGTCTTTGCACACTTTATGTTTCAACACAGCATATATTTAAAAATAGTTGTGTTAAAATGTCATGCCATTAACATATGTTATGACAGTACTCCCACTCCTCTCATCTCAAGTCTGTCGGCATTAATGTTTATAAAAAATAATCACATATACTTGAGCACAAACGTTCACATTATATAGGCTATGTGTCAAGTGATTCCTACTTAACAGAATGTTTTATTGAGGCAGATGTATATTAATGTATAGTTCTAAGGTGACTTGGATACAATGGTGGACAGCATGATCCTTCTAAGCAAAGCTATTTATTTGTAACATAAAAGGAGAATAACCTTCAAAATATAACATTTTGACCTAATTGTACATAACAAGTATAGGACATTATGCAATTAGATGTAAAACTTTTTTTGTTAGTGTGGTAGTGATAACTATGGAAGCTGAGAATGGCAAATTTTGAAATAAAAACAGCTGGAATATTTTTTTTTTTCTTTCATTACCTGCAATCAACACCGCAACAGAGACGCAGGATGAATTTAATGAATATCATTTTTTTTATTATTTCACAATTTCATGGCTACATGATGTTTTGTCCATATTTATTAATGTCATTTATTTCATAATGTCTTAAACATCTAATATTGAAAACAGTTTCCATAAGTTAAAGGGAAATATGTTTGAAACAATAATTAAGATAAGATTATTGTAACACATTATTAGTTGAGAATAGAGGGGTGTCCAACGCGTGTGCTTTGCCAAACAGTAATCGCAAAGAAAACTTGCTCTTTTGACCACAAAAATAGCCCACCTACCTCAGTGTGTGTGTGTTTACAGGCACTTTCTTGTTGCTGTGATTTTTCTCCCCACAGACTCGTGTCTATAGCAGCTGACTACTGTGTGATGCTTTCTGACTCTTTCAATTTAACTTCCTTCTCCTGAACGCTGCAGTTGGTGTGAAAAGCACGATGTTGCGCCGTGGCGGCCTTGACGTGCTCAAGCACGCACGTGGTTAGTGTGTGTCACTACCTTTGTTGCTCTTCTACCTTTCCTCTGTTTTCTCTCTCCTCCTTTGGCCATGCAGGCATCAACAGACAAACACACACTCTCTCTCTTTCACACACACACACACACACACACACACACACACATACACATATATATATATATATATATATATATATATATATATATCCACCTGTCCCATGTTCTCTGTGCCGCTCCTGGCTCCAGCTCCAATTACCTGGTGGCCACGGCAGCAGGGCCGTAAATGGGTTGTAGCACCGAACGAGCATGTCTGCAACGGATCGCCCAGTGGGAGGGAAGGAAGAGGAGGAGGAGGAGGAGGAGGAGGAGGAGGGAGAGAGAGACGGACGAGAAAGAAGACAATGCTGGGCTAGAGATGAGTAGTGAAAAGCGAGGGGATGAAAAACAAGAAGGTTAGACCGAGTAAGATTAGAAAAGATAGGGGAGAGAAATGCAAGACAGGAGAAGAGGAGGTGGTATATCTTTGACCAGCAAGTACTCCGCAAGGCCCGGTTTGTATTACACTGTACAAACCACCCCCTTCACTCTCCCCTCAGGTCGTAGATTCAGAGTTCCCCGGTTCAAGAGCAATAGGAGTAAAAAACCCTTTGTTCCATGTGCAGTAGTCTCACTTTGCCAGGACCTCGTCCACAGAGCTGCGGAGGAAGGTCTGGCTAGTCCACACAGCATTCCGGGATGGGAGAAAAACGTGCTCTGAGGAGCAGTTAACCATAGTCCTCATAAATCCACCAGAGTTTAAAATGCCAACACAAACAAAGCGGAACGTAACGGACATCCGGCCGAAATGAAAGACATCCGGCGGAATTTCCGTCGTGGATACAGACTAGACTAGATGTGCAGTAACTTAATTTGCACATGTAATGTAGAATCTTTAGAGATTGCTCCTGTGGTGTTGTGTAAAATTGTGTTATATATTGTACGTACAGGAAACATTTTATGCACTTCATGTCTTTGTGCTGTTGTCTTTTTGTTTATTCGTAGGTTGTTTGTATGTGTTTTTTTTAATCTTGCACTCCTGACTGCAGATCAAGTTTCCCCATTTGGGATAATAAAGTGACTGAACTGAACCGAACTATAGATTATATATATAAGAGGCACGATGCAAATTTGTCTCAGTTTTGTTAAGTCAATATTTGATACAATTAACATACAGGTGAGGTGGTTTTAATGAGCTACATGTGTGTAAACATTCTGATGGTGGTGGATGTGTGTGAACCCGTTTCTCTCGGGTGTCTGATATCTTTGTATCAGTCTTCATTTTCCCTCCCATCCCACAGCTTCACATTATTAATCTCTGTATGCTGTCACATCGTTACAATTCTGTATGTTTTTCTCCTGTCTTTTGCTCTAATGCCTCTTTTGTCGTCCGTTCCCTCTTGTCTTTTTTTCAGCATGTGAGGAGAAAAGGATAAGAGGAGGAGGAGGAGAAGGAAACCAAGCAGACTAAAGGCCGCGAGTGGGTGAGAATGAAAAGGAGCTGTCATTTCCTACACAGCTTTAAAAAATGATCTTACTGAGCCTAATGCAAAATACAATGTGTGTGATTTATACTAAATAGAAGTAAAAGCAAATTTACGTTGTTGTGGTCTATTTTTGTAGCCAAACACTAAAATGTATAACATCAAAGGAATCGCATCCTGAAAGCCTGCTGGATACATTCAACCGTCTTAATATAAATGTAGCAATACATGAAGTCAAAATGGCTTCTATCTTTAATACCATGTTTTTAAACTGCTCACGAATTGGCAAGGTTAGCACAACTAGAAGTAGAGCAGCTGTCCTGGCTTAATGGAATTTCTGTTGGTTTCATTGAAAATGAAGAACTTCATTTGTTTCGGCAACACGAAACAGTGTTTGTTCCTACGACAGAAAGATATTTGAAAGGTAAATAGGCCCATGCCAGGGTGGATATATAATCTCTCCACCTAGTCCTGGGTCTTCCCCGAGGCCTCTGGCCAGCTGCACCTGTCTGGAACACCTCTGTATGGAGGCGCCCGCAGGGGGCATCCTTACCAGATGCCCAAACCACCTCAACTGGCTCCTTTCGACGCAAAGGAGCAGCGGCTCTACTCCGAGCTCCTCACAGATGACTGAGCTTATCAATCTATCTCTAAGAGAGACGCCAGCCACCCTCCTGAGGAAACCCATTTTGGCCGCTTGTACCCTGGATTAGAGCTGTAATCGGGCCTTAAAAGTTAGGCCCGACAAGGCCCGAGCCCGGCAGAATTCGGCCCGAGCCCGACAGAATTCGGCCCGAGCCCGACAAGTACATTTTGATTGACAGCTATTTTAAAAGCCCGAACCCGTTTACAGCCCGACATTATTCAAATGTGTACAGGTACACAGCTCTTTTGGCTTTTGTCAAGAATGAGTCATTTATACATTTTTTAACATCATTTATTCATGACTAACGTAGGCTATAGGTCACTTGGAAGTTGGAACAAAGAAATAAAATAAGTCCTCCAGAGGCCAGCGTCCATTTCACCTCCATTTTCGCGCTAATCGAAATGCATCACCTGACCGCTCATTTACCGCACAACCCAGAGCGCAAGCCCAAGCCCGGCCCAAATGATTGAAAATTAAGACCAAACCCGACCGAACCTGTCGGATCCCGTCGGGTCCCGTCGGGTTCGGGCAAAGATCTTCAGCTCTACCCTGGATCTCGTTCTTTCGGTCGTGACCCAGCCTTCATGGCCATAGGTGAGGGTAGGAACGAAAATTGACCGGTACATCGAGAGCTTTACCTTCTGGCTCAGCTCTTTTTTCGTCACAATGGTGCGATAAAGTGAATGTAATACCTCCCGCCGCTGCGCCGATCCTCCGGCACAATCTCCCGCTACATTGTCCCCTCACTCACGAACAAGACCCCAAGGTACTTGGACTCCTTTACATTGGGGTAAGGACTCATTCCCTACCCGGAGTAGGCAGTCCATCGGTTTCCTGCTGAACACTTAATTCATGGTTTATAACACACAGACTTAAAGGAGCAGTGTGTAGGATTTAGGGGAATCTATTGGTAAATGTGGAATATATTATGCATGATTATGTTTTCATTAGTGCGTAGCTTCTACGAGATGTTCTAGCTTCTACAAGCTTCTACAACACGCTAGCAAAGAGAGGGCTGAGGGCAGGGGTATCCTGTTAGTTGCAATCTTCATCCTTACCGCTAGATAGCCACTAAATCCTACACACTGGTCCTTGATGGCTATTCTTTAAGTGTTTATTAATGTATTAACAATTAATGAATAATTAATAATACTGAATAACATGATGAATTATATATTACATATCATTATAGTTTAGTTTGTAAGGTACCATTTCAATTATTATCTGTTTATACACATGTAGAAATATTCACGAGCCAGTTTAAAACAAAATCCAAAACATGAGATGATATGTTGAGTTTCAAGACTCACTTCAGTTTAAATTGTCAAAACTCAGGATCCACTTACTAGATTTATGCAGGGCTTTAAGCCGCATCTAATGGCCTTCATCAGCAGAGGGAATTTGCTCAGTTGTCATAAAAAATAAATAAATGCATCTATAAATCAGTAATTTAAATCATAAATTATTTTTTTTCTATTTAAATATAATTCATGAATATATGTAAATAATATAATATATACATGTAATTAATAAATAAATACATACTTCATATTCCCAATCAATGTAAATTAGAAATATTGTATATGATTATTATACTGTTAGTCATTTATCTGTTACAGATGCCTGATTAAACAAGCTTTATTTCTCAACAAAAAGCAAATATATCCTTATATCTCCTTATATTTGCAATACAGTTTGGTATAAACCATTGCTATATTACTGAATAATACATTACAAATGGGAAAGAGCCATATGTCAAAACCTCTCCTGTCCTTTCTGAGTTCTGGAGTAACATATATTATGTCAAAAATACAATTTCATTCATTGTTAATTATAGATCCTTTGACATTTCAATTGAGGCTACGTTGTTTTTCTCTCCAAAAAGCATAATTCTTCCATCCAAATCAGGCCTCCGGTGTAAGATATCATCAACATTCTAGTATTCACCAACAGGAGGTCGAAAGATCCTGGAACTCATTATTCACCGCTAATTGAAACATGAGTTGATGTAGTTATCCGTTGTCCCTGTGAGTACTTTGTATTTAACTCTGACAATCTACATTTTACTACCGGCCATGTCTTATTAACTGAGGCTTGTTGAATGTTGTGGTGATTTGTCTTGGGTTTTATTGTTTTTATTTATTTAAAAGTGTGTGTGTGTGTGTGTGTGTGTGTGTGTGTGTGTGTGTGTGTGTGTGTGTGTGTGTGTGTTTGTGTGTGTGTGTTTTTCACCCCACCTCTACACACAGAACAATAGTGAGAAAAATATTAGATCTATGAGGATATCAAAGACTACCCAGCGGTGAGTGCTGGCAGAGCGGTGCATCCAGTGATAGATTTCACTCCGTACAAGTAAACACATAAAGCAGTATAATGCAACATAGATTATACAGTATACATATATTTAATGGTGGAGGGGAATCAGGAACACCTGAGTCTCTGTGAAAAGTGTCAAACAGGCCTCTACTTACTTTCAGTCATACTGAAGACACCTCAATAACAGATGCTTGTAAATAACAATAACCTCAACATTCAAGTGGTGATTAGGGGAATTTCCTATGCCTCTGAAAGCTACACTGAATTGGTGCTAAATGTCTGACATCTAACAAACATGGATGCTTCATATCAACTAAAAAGCTATCATTCAAGTTATGACAGCCCTATGCTTATTTAGATTATGCAAACGTGTATTTTTCTCCTTATGATTCCATGAATTACACTACATGTATGTATGTATATGTATTAGTGGTAGAGGATGTAGGCTTACTTAAATAATTTAATTAGGTAAAAGTAATAATACCACAATGTAGATATACTTTATCACAAGTAAAAGTCTAGCATTAAAAAGGAAAACACTCAGGTAATAGTACAGTACGCCAGCAAAATGTTCTTAAAATATACTTAAAGTATCAAAAATAAAAGTATTCACTATATGCTCAATGTCACTTGTAATAGTATACATATTTTGGGATTGCTATTATTGATTAGATCAATCTTTGAATTATTAAATATAAAGTGAACAGGCACAGAAAATATAGCTGTTGCACCGTCAAAAATGAATTATAATTAGATTACGTAGTTTTGATCTCTTTACACAAATCTGTGAAAAAAATGCACATATGCAGGTAGATGTAAATCTGGCTTTTGAGCACATTGAAGTCATGTCTATGGTATTTGGTCCTGCAATTTTGGGGGTTTTACAAAGCAAGGAAGAGTTTAAGTTCTACATTGGTGGATATATGTATTGGGTGATTCCAGTATATATTTTTTAGAGCTGATATGTTTAGTTTTGACTACTTTTAGGCCAGTAAATCAAAGATTCATTATTGTCCAAACTGGGTTTTATACCTGGTAGTGTGGAGAAGACTTTGTGACAGCATTTAAATCTTTATCTTGGGTACAGCCCTGAAATCCACCAGTCATTTATAGAATTAAATCAAATCCAATTTTTCTTTAAAGGTCCCATGGCATGAAAATTTCACTTTATGAGGTTTTTTAACATTAATATGAGTTCACCCAGTCTGCCTATGGTCCCCCAGTGGCTAGAAATGGTGATAGGTGTAAACCAAGCCCTGGGTATCCTGCTCTGCCTTTGAGAAAATGAAAACTCAGATGGGCCGATCTGGAATCTTCCCTTTATGACATCATAAGGGGAAGGTTACCTCCCCTTTCTCTGCTTTGCCCACCCAGAGAATTTGGCCCGCCCATGAGAAAGAGAGAGACATTATGGCTTGCAAACAAGCGAAGCATGGCAGTTGGTCAAGGCCACACCCCCACCCTCCACCTTGCCCCCCCTCTCTCCTCCTCAATAGCATTTAAAGCTACAGACACAGAAATGGCACATCCTAAGGAAAGCTCATTGTGGGACTGGCTCTAGTGGCTGTAATTCTGCACCAAGGCTGAATTTCGGGAAATAGACTACAGATACAGTATTAGGGGACCACTAAGGCCTATATAAAAGCATCCAAAAAGCAGCATGTCATGGGACCTTTAAAGCTGCTATAATCAATATTTTACATTAACATGAAATCAAATAACTACTTACTTACTACTAAGCTACTAAACCCAAAGAGAATTATCACCTGACTGCAGTTCCCCTCAGCTCTAAGGGGTATTTATACATTTCTCAGCTCATTATTTTGGTTATCCAGCTTGAAACTTTACTTTTTTTGTTTTCAATGTAAAAGCTCTAAAAACCAACTGTATGCTATGGTACGACAGACATATTGAAAGACTATAGCTGATGAACATATGGAGCATTTAGCAGCTTAAGAGCCAGATATTTCCCACAGGAGACTGTGGATAGACACACACAGCTAAAAGGAAAGCAAAGATTTGATTTACATTCATCAGTTGGCCAGAAACATGACTCCAAAGGAATGCTAATATTTCTCCATATCTGCAGGATGCCTAAATAAGCAATTGTTTGCTGACAAATTTGCTATATGAATTTAAAAGTTGATACAATTTCAGTATTTAAATAAGCAATTGTTTGCTGACAAGTTTGCTATATGAATTTAAAAGTTGATACAATTTCAGTAGCTTGTTTCAGCTGCCCCCAAGTGACCAAGTCAGTTAAGTATCTTCCAGCCAGCCAGTGTTAATGGTTTTGCCCTAAAACCCCTCTATAACATGCCTTGGTGTGAACATCACCTATTCCACACCGCAGATAACATAAACAGACTTGTTAGACTACTGTAATTAGAAATAGCCATACTGGAATTACAGATAGCACCATCCAGTAATCTATACCACGAGTAGGCTAACGCTAAGATGTGTTCGGCTCCATGACCATGTGAATAAACGTGATGTTTCCTAGATAATGCTCGTCTGCCTTAAAGGAGAAATCCGGCGCAAAATTAACCTAGGGTTTAATAAGACATTTGTACTGAGTCGACCGTTCCCTTGGATATGTTTTCATGCTAATGTGACCAGTTTTAGCGTAAACCGCTAATTAGCTTATAATGCTAGTCGTCGGGGCACTGGTAAAGTAAAAAGAAATCGCTATTTCTATACCACTAACAAGGCTCAAAATAGCGCCACACTTCCACGGTAGCATAATGAGGGTCCCTACATGTAAACCGAGGCATTGAGAACTTTGTAAGTGTACAGACAGTTTATGAAAAAGATAGTTTATAAAGACTGTACTGTTCACATATACAGGCAGGCGCCATCTTGGGAAAACGATCGTGACCTTCGGTTTACATGTAGGGACCCTCATTATGCTACCGTGGAAGTGTGGTGCTATTTTGAGCCTTGTTAGTGATATAGAAATAGCGATTTCTTTTTACTTTACCAGTGTCCTGACAACTAGCGTTATAAGCTAATTTGCGGTTTGCGCTAAAACTGGTCACATTCGATTAGCATGAAAACATATCCCAGAGAACGGTCGACTCGGTACAAAGTGTTATTAACCCCTAGGTTCATTTTGCGCCGGATTTCTCCTTCAACAATGCAGTGTGTTGTGTGAACAGTTAACTTCAATTAATATTGTATGTGGCTTTTTTTTTTTTTTTGCAGGGTACAAATGTTCCACCAAAACAAGTTCCTTCCCAGGACTATTTTGCAGAGCCACCGTTGCTGCATCCAGAGCTTAGTGCTGCCCAAGACGATTGTGATTGTTAGAAATCCAAAACAACCCAGAGCATTTGTTTCTCCTATCCCAGAATGTATGTGTGGAGGAGTCAGGCCTTGCTCCACAGCACTGTGGAGATAGGTCTCGCAATGCAAGATTACGATTAGCCCTGCTTGGCCCATGGCCAATCAGTGGGCCATAAGTAGCTGAAAACTGGTCCCAACATAGACCCCCGAGGCGTGATCAAAGACCGAAGTGACAATGGATATGCAACTGGCCTTGGCACGCACAAGCTCAACCGCATTTTGCGCGGTAGTTAAAAGGTGGCTAATCTGTGCTAATAGCTCACATTATATTTCACTTAAATTTTAAACCCCTGTGCTAGACAAAATTTTGATTACAGTTCAGATACAGTAGCAACACCTTACTGAATGAACAAAATATTAGAGACATCTTCCTGATATTGAGCTATAGATCTATAAGTCCCAGTGTAACTCATTGTGCCTCTATAATTACAGTACGTCTTCCTGTTTGGATTTAGTCAAGAAATTCAGCGAGGGATTGTAGCTTCCATCGAAAGTAAGTTTTTCTCAATCATTCCAGAAAAAAAGATCCGTTGTTGCACCTCACGTCAGTTTACAGTCCATGCATCCTGCATTCTTAGCTGTAAACATGACGTCACATGACAGGTAACTCATTCCTTGGACAGCTTTGGTGACCCCTCATCCTGCCTCATCAGCGGTATACAGACCTGCAGGAGAGAATTTGCACTGGTAGGCATTATTTATTCTTTCTTTGGTCTCCATAATAGCGGCATACTGTTTTTGACTCAAACAAAGGTCTGTAAATGTTCCTCTGTCTTCTTTCTGTCTTCTTACTCACTGCTGTGTGTGTTTTTCCATGTGTCCATATTTTCTTTCTTTCTTCTTTCTTCTTTCTTGTTTTCTTTTATAGGATGTGGGGGAGAGGGTGTGTGTGTGTGTGTGTGTGTGTGTGTGTGTGTGTGTGTGTGTGTGCGTGTGTGTGTGTGTGTGTGTGTGTGTGTGTGTGTGTGTGTGTGTGTGTGCGTGTGCGTGTGTGCGTGTGCGTGTGTGTGTGTGCGTGTGTGTGTGTGTGTGTGTGTGTGTGTGTGTGTGTGTGTAAATGGGTAAGTGACTGTTTGGGTATGTGTTCAACACCAGTCCCACATTCCGCATCACCATTCATCTCAATTTAACAGTGCTCCATGTGTGACACGTTGCTGTGTGTGTGTGTGTGTGTGTGTGTGTGTGTGTGTGTGTGTGTGTGTGTGTGTGTGTGTGTGTGTGTGTGTCCGTGTGTGTGTGCCGCCATCAGAGCCTGTAGATGTATAAATCATTGGTCCAGATTACAGCTGTTTTATTATTCATGATGCAGGCCTTTTATTGCCAGCAATATTTATCTCTTTGCGATCTCCCATGACCTGCAAGAGAAAGGGGGAGAAGGAATAAGTCAATGTGTTCCTGTGTTTGGAGGGGGTGGGAGGCTTTAGCTGAGCTGTACATAAATAAATTTGTTAAGTGGGCCGGTGTGGTTGAGTATTTGTGTGTGAGCATGTGTGGTGTTACCTTCGATTCTCCCACCATGAGGCCCAGACACCACAGGCAGCAGTCCTGCATAACACATTCTGCTTTTCCCTCTCTTTCGCTGTTCTTTCTCTTCACATATGCATCTTCTGCTTGTTCCATTCTGTCCCTCTGTCTCCCATACAGTATTATTTTTCTTTGTTATGACATTTCTGATTCTCCCTGTCCTTACTATAATTGAAAAAGTTAGGTATTGAATGAATCAATTAAGAGTGCATGTGTATTTCACATGCCGTAAGTGAAGGTCCACTGTATAATCTGTCATTCCTTCATAATCCTTTTATAAAATAGTAATGTTGATCTGTTTCCCGCCTTTCTCTGAAACACAGAAAAATTCTACTTTATTCAGATGTTGTAGATCAGAGGTGTCAAACTCATTTTAGTTCACGGGCCACATATCCCAAATTTGATCTCAAGTGGGCCAGACCAGTTAACCACTCCAGGAAGATCAGAAACTTTATCTGCCACAGAGTTTCTTGTTGATGTTGGCAAACGCAAGTTGCTTCTGCTACAACAGCGTTCTAAGGCCATTGTAGGAAAAAAAAATAATGTTACAGACCCGGAGAGTGGGGAAATATTTCGAGAAAACCTCAGGATTTCTAAGATTAAAGTCGTAAATTTACGGAAAAAGAAATTGGTTATTCTCTGAGATTAAAGTCGTACATTTGGAATTGGAATTAATTACTTCTCTGCAATTTACACACTTTGCAAAGTCATCCAGTGGGCCTGATTGGACCCTTTGGCGGGCCGGTTCTGGCCCACGGGCTGTCTGTTTGACACCCCTGTTGTAGGTGATAGATTAATTGGGCATTTGACCGATTTTAGCCCCAACCACTGAACTGTGGCTAGTTACTCATTCTGTTACTAAGTCCATTCAAATCACTTTGGTACAGTTTCAACCTCTAACGGCTGATGGTGGGACGTTTGGTCTTTTTTTCCCATTTGCAGATTTGACCTGACCTCCAATGTTTAGCAGACATGGCTGAACAACTCGATTACCAGACAAGAATCTTAATATTATACAATTCTGCAAACACCAGATTATGTTCAATGACAGTAATTATTGTTGTTTTCTGTAATATCTGTATGTGGCAACTACCGTATGGTATCATAAGGGAAAGATGGTGTGAATGGCAAATAAACATACGGTTATGGGGCAGTTCGAGTTAGGCAACTAAAACACTAAAGTTAGGAAAAGATTGTCGTTAGGGTTAATAACTACGCAAACGTTACGTGCTCCCGTCTTCTGCATGAAAGTCAGTTGTGCTACATGCCTATGCAGCATTGTGAACATTGTTCTAGAAGGCGCGGACTAGAGCCCTACGCAGGGCTGTTTTCTTAATCCTGCTCCTGCCCACTCCCAGCGGATTTCTGACCATTACCGCCCGTTCCCGCAGTGTGTGAGTTCTGTTCCCGCCCGTTACCTCAGTGTGTGTGTTGGGTCCCACCCACACTGCAGACATTACATCGATTGTCAATAGATTGACCATTGATTTTGTGTCTTTTCCCCTCCCGCAGGGAAACTAGTTATTTTAGTGTGTAGGATTAATATATATGCATACCTGTCGGTAATAAGTAGCAAAATTACGTTCTAGTGCATTATTACATTTATTCATTCATTCAAGTGCAATAATTACGTAGGCCTTTTCTAGTGCAAAAAGGGCAAAGTGACATTGTATTCATTTATTTATTTCACTTGTTTTAGAGCGTGTTGTTGGCTGTGGTTTGTTTTGCTCATTGGCGGGGGTGCAGTGACCCGGGAAAGAAATGAGAGAGAGGGGGTAGAGGAGTGTTAATAAAGCGTTTGGCTGGTGTTCAACTGGATGCTACGTGTGCGTTGCTGATTTTCTTACGAAACCTAGCTAGGCGAGCCTAAGTCGGTTACAGCACTGATCAGGAGCAGCGCTCCAAAATCCCAGGACCCGCTGTCTATTTTTGGACCGTCTGCTCCAGCCGCAGCCCCTGTCAAAACTGCCCGCTCCCGCGACATTTGCGGAATTCTAATCCCAATGCAGTCCTCTAGCGCTGACCTTTCCAGTTGCCTCTCTGTCAGCTCCGGAAAATGTTTGTATGTTTTATTTTATTTATCTATTTTACAAATATTAGTCCTGCCTACTCTCCTAGCCTCCTGCTAACCTCCTGCCGACTCTGCTAGCCTGGGCTAGCTAGCCAGCTGTCTCAAGTTTTCAAAGGTAAACAACACAAAGGTGGACACGATGAGCTCCAGCTAGCAAGACCAGATCTCTGCAGTCATCTCATGACTATGAGTCTCTGATCAGGCAACACGTTCTCACATTCATCTTGTAAAATATGAACGCTTGGTCAGGTGCCTTTGTCGTTCTTATTGACGCTAAAAGTCTTCTTTAGCGCTTTAAGTAAACGCACTTGGTCGGGATTATTGCCGTCCCTTTAGCGCTATAAGTAAACACGCTTGGTCGGGACTATTGCAGTCCCTTTTGACGAAGTTATGTTAAGGAAAAGGTCGTGGGTGGGCTTACGGTTCCATGACACGCGGGAGGAAAGAAAAAAGCGACTATAGCAAGCGTGACAAGCGGGACGCCAACCCCGCTCTCCTGGGTGAAAGTCCTGTGTTTGTTTGACCCATCCACCACCGAATGTGACTTATCTCCTGGGCATCCTGCTGGTCGGTGTGCAGGCGTCGGGCGGTAAGCTAGGTGGCCTACGTACCTGCGTCAGTTTCCAGCAGGATGTCAGGAGCTGTGGTGTACTTTCACCAAGACTTAGCTGGATCCTGGTGACTCTTTTTCTGTGTGCCGATCTGACCACATTTTGCTTTATGATGAATCATGCACAAGTTGAAGGAGCTAATGGGAGAACATGTTACGGGAAATGTGACAAATAAAAATGTATTGATTGATTGTTGATTGATTTATTGATTAATTGAATGATTGATTGATTGATTGATTGATTGATTGATTGATTGATTGATTGAACAGCCCAACCTCCGCACTCATCACATTTTTCGCCACGCTAAATTTTAGGCACACTACTTCCTGAATAGCATTCCACTGCAGGAGCCAATCCGCTTCTTTTCTAGCTTGTATGCCAACGTGTCTCGCTCGCAGCTCTTTTATTGCATCTTTATGCACCAAGCCTATATTTGCCAGACCAGCTTGCATCTCGAAAGAGTGAAATTGCGAATGTTTGATAATTACTATATGTATTGGCATGAAATTGATATTTAATTATGCATTTAATGTGTTACTGACTTTGTGGCTACATAGTTTTGGAAGGAAATCCTCTGCTCTTTCAGGGAGCTCTCACAGAATCTGAGCAGCAACAAGGACAAGGAAGAAAGCATGCTGCGTACAGAACTTAAAACAAGTACAGACAGAAGATAATCTGTTACTGCATTGATCATAAATTAGCTATGTAATATGCCTGTAAAACTCAAAAAATATCAGCAAAAGAATACTGGAAAAGTGGCTGCTGAAAAACAAACTGCTGGAAGATGCGAGGGGCTAAGTGTTTTGCTTACAGGTTGATTCATATACAAATTAATAATGTCAGCTTCCTCTGGGCTCTCTTTAATGTTCTACTATTAGGTTTTATTTGCTTTTTGATTCATTTTCAAGTGCAGCCAGAATTTAAGTAATTATTAATAAAGATCTAAGACTTACTTCTGCCTTACAGGCGTTCGCTTGAATCTTCCTTTGGATGTTCAAACTATCACTGCAAAATTCAACTTGCGTCGATTCTGCTGGGTTTTCATTTTGTGTAGTGAGGCCAATTTAACTAAGTGCCAATATACTGTAGCCTGTCTGTCCCTGACTCTCTCTCTCTCACGCTCCACATCTATCACACACACACACACACACACACACACAGTCAAGTGGAACCAAAGAGGAGCATGTGTCGCAGGTCAGCCTCTCTTTCACCTCACAGGTGGCAGTCACAGCTGTTCACACACACACACACACACACACACACACACACACACACGCACACAAAAATACTGTACATCTGTAACTGCAGTATGGAGCCCCCTGGTGAAATAGAGAGGGAATGGGTGATTTTTCACTGGCAGTCTTTTTTCTATATTTAGACTTTTAATATTTGCACTGACAACAACTTGACCTAAATTTGACATTTATTTAATTGTCAAATGTGTCATGTGTTTTCCAATGGGCTTGAATTTTAAATGATGAGTTAATACACTGACTTTCCTGCCATTCTTTTGTCTACCTGTTCAGAAAAAGTGGCTGATAAGTATAATGTATTTTACACAAAGCCACTGGCATAAATCCTGCCAAAAAGCTCTGTAGAATGACAGCACAACACAACACATCAACACTGCTAAAATGACAGTTAAACTAAGCAGTACGCTACAGTGAACAGTGAATATTGCTGTCACCTCTGTCTCCGTCTTTCTCCCCCTCTCTTCACATAATCCAGCACAATGAACTTTAATAAAGACAATATGCCTTTGTTGTGTGGGTCTGGACCTCAAATAATGAAAAATATTGATTTGAAACATCTTTAAGTCGATATTACTCTTTGTCATCAGGGAGCACGGACAGAAGAGCGCTAAGTATACCATTCTGAAGCTTACAGTACCATCTAGTGGCTGATGATGATGAAAGGTTGGAAAATAGGGATTGTAGCAACAATGGGTCATTGGCCTGTGTCTTTCAAACTAGAATCCTATGTATGTATGAGGAAGAATCTGTTGACCATGTCATTATATTTAGATCCTTTTAACGTCTAATGTGTTAGTAGATGTGCATTAATCACAATTTATTCAGTGTGAGGCTGTCAACTGCCCTCTACTTTAAATGTACCCAGATTTCTTCTGGCATTCTTGGTATCGTGAGCTCTAAAAGCATCACTCATGTGAAAAACATGAATTTGATATGGTTCTTCATCTAAATGTATCTTTTATTTATTAAAAGGCAATTTCTTTTTTATTGGCCTGATTCCCATGAAGAGACTTTTCTTTGATAAGTAGTGAGCTGAAAAAGTATTAAAGTGCTCATACTATGCTCATTTTCAGGTGCATATTTGTATTTACAGGTTATATCATGTTAGGAAAATTATGATTTACATACTTTTCCTCTTGTTATTTATTAAACTGTTTGCATAAGAATACCATATTATACTGATTACTCTAAACAAGATACCATGGAGCCATCGTCAGTCCTTGTGAAAGGCACAGGATGTTTCTGAGGGCAGAGCAGGCAGGGGAGATTCCCAGCCTGAAGATAAAATGGCGACATTGACTTTGTTATGACCATAGACTTTGTATTACATTCCACGTTGTATTACAAAAGCTGTTGTAAGAGAGTGTTTCGTTAGTCACTTCTGTACTTATGCAGTGAGTACTGTAACTGGCTCCTTGTTGTGTTGGCAAATAAAAATGAACTTTGATGTAACTTCAGTGGTTCTATCTAGCCTTTGATAATGTAATTAATCTAACATATCAGAATAGGTTTATATGGTTTAATTTTCAAAAAACATCATATTTTTGTTGTTCGTCACGGAAGTAAAGGCTGGACTACAATAGAGCTGTTTGGAGCAGTTTGTGAACAGTGTTTTCTGTTGGCGATGGTAAGTCCCTTTGGGGTGGACTTTGGGCTTTTTCACTTTATAAACCTATAACGTGCACAAAAACGATACAAATAAACTAAGAACATGTGGTGCTGTCTGAAGTCAAACGAGTGAAATCAAAAGTAGATTACGCTCTAAATTTGCATTGCAATACATGTCTCATCTCAACCGATCTTTACACATTTAACAGATTTTTAACTGATTCACGACGCATCGTGTGTTTGACCTTAAAAAGGAAGCCGTTGATCTTTATCTATTAGGACATGTTTGTTAAAAAAGCATGAAACCATGCTGTAGAAGTGGTTGTTTAAGGATATATTCAACTCACCACAAGATTACAAGCTTTAGCCACAATTCACTGTCACCTTGCTGCTGTTGCCTCCAGGCCCTTAGCAGCAGTTACGCATGTCACAGCTTCCTGTAGAAAGTGTAACACACAAAGATGGAAAATGTTCTTCAATCTGTCAGCTAAATTAAAGGCTGTAACATACCAGTGCTGAATATCACTGACAGTAATTACACTCTGTCATCAGATAACTGGAAACATCAGCAGTATATCATCACTGTCGGGCAAAAACCTTGTATCTCCATATTTCGTCAATTTAATTATTTTTCATGAATGCTATTGGTCTAACTTTATGTCTGTCTGTGGGTTTTACAAATATTTAAACAGTGACAAGTCAATTTGTATTTCGTCTGAGATAAAAAGCTCAATAAAATATTTTCAAATTGCCCGACAGCGACAATATTGTAGTATATGTAGCATGGTGGTTTATTATTGTTATTATTCACGTGAAAAAAAAAATGAACTAATGGGTTAGGGACTGTAGGCAAATTATTGGGTGGGGGACAGACAAATGGGAGAAAGAACCAAAGCATAAGGAATCTAAGAAAGCAATTTAAGCATTATCTGCTTAATGGAATGATAGACCCAAAGGGTCAATAATAGGACGTGAAATTGCCAAATGTATTATTTTGATTTAAATGTATGGCAAACATAACATGTGAGAGAAAACAGCATGTCCTGTTTATTCCTGCCATTCTCTATTTTTGAACTAGTAAATGAAAGGTTATTCGACTACCACTGTCACAGAATGAATGAGCCGTGGGCACAGACAGCTATCGTGTCGATGTTGATATATATTGATATAGATCTATTTTTTATTCTATTCTATTTTTTGATCTCTTTTACAACAAATTTAGCAAGAGACAAATGAAATAAAAAATAATAAAAAGACCTTCCCCTGCTCACCCACAGAAATCCAACTATCCTCCATTCAGACGTAATACATAATCCTCCTACTTTTTTGAACCCACTCTGCCCAACCCCCCAATATGTCTGTACAGTCCCTCTGATCTGGTCTCAAAACATCTGGCCAAAGGACTACAGTTGAAAATTAGCCGGCTGGCTAACACTGACACATTTACAGAGATGTTGATCAAAGGGAAACTACCGGGTTTTTTTTTAACCTGGACCCTATTTTCCTATGTGTATGTGTCTAAGTGAATGATGGAAACAACCATCTTTGACATTGATCCAGTATTAAGCAAGATCGCTGCAGTTGGCAGCAGCGAAATAAGCTACAATGTAAGTTAAAAGGGCAATTGTGCAGCTTGTATTTACCTTCACAATAGTGCTCGTTTTTGCCACCGACAGGCTCAGATTAATATTCTAAGTGTCTGACAACATTATGGAAAGGATTTCTAAGGAGGTCGACATTTCTGTTCAAGAGTAAGATCCTTTTTTAAACATAAAAACATCCGCGAAATTGCGTTTGCTAAACCCACCAGACTCCATGTAAATAAACAGTAATTTTAGTTATCATAAAATGCACTTCATTCAAAGGCGACAGAAACTAAATAAAACTATGAAAAGCCGTTTTGGGTCGTCTTTCCACTTTTTCAACCATCACAACTCTAGTTTTGGTTGAAATAAACACAGAGTTTACCGATTTACATGTGAAAATATGTTGGCTCTATACACGCTAAAAGGATTGCTTTTTTAAATGGAGTCTGGTGGCTTTAGCGCGAGCAACTTCAGAGCTGTTTCTGGTTAAACAGAAAGGTTTAGGGTATCTCTGTAGGAATCCTTTCCATAATGTTCGTCAGACACTTAGAATATTAATCTGAGCCTGTCAGCGGCAAAACAAGCACTTTTGTGAAGGTAAATGCAAGCTGGACAATTGCCCTATTAACTTACATTGTAGCTTGTTTCACCGCTGCCAACTGCAGCGATCTTGCTTAATACTGGAGTCAAAGATTGTTGTTCCCATCAGTCACTTAGACACAAAAACATAGAAAAATAGGGTCCAGGTTAAAAAAAACGGTAGTTACCCTTTAATGTGTGTTGTCCTTTATAAATAAATGTTTAAGAAATGTTTCGAACTTAGGAAGTGGCAACAAATAATGGCATGGCAACAGGAGCGGAACGGATATATCACAGCAGCAAGTTGACTATTTTTAATAACTGTATTTTTGAATATTGGCCCTTATGAAGGTCTAATGACTAAAAGTTTGACTTTATTATAAAATACTTGCATTGGAAGTGCATGCGCAGAGCCTTCCATTCTCAGTGTTTTTCAATGGTCTTTGAACTTCTTGTACCTTGCCATTATTTCATGAGTGTGATGATCTTTTTAAAAGTGCATACATAATGCAGTTACATTTTTAAATGAAAAACATTTCAAGTCAACAGGGTCAAATGAGTGATGGTAAGGGTGGAAACAGGTGGGAGTTGGCCTACTGTAAGTGTAGGTGCAGTCTCAGCAGAGTGATGACGAGCTTCTGGGCTCTGACTGTATTTAGTGGAGAATGTGGTTTTACAAAAAAAAGGATTTCTTTTTAAATTTAGCCTTTCGTGATAACCTGACTGAATAAAACATATGGGATGGCACTTACTAGTGTGGCAAATGCATAGTTTCCCTCACCCTACTAACCCTTTCTTTTAAAGTTAGGCTAAGAAACAGCTTTAAAAAATGAGAAATATCACATTTTCAATTTATAAAATTCATAAGCAATAAGACACCCATCCTCAATTCAGTAGAAGACTTGACGCATGGTAGGTTGAAGAGAGGCTGAGTGAGGTGTTTATTTTTGATGGATGAGTACATGGTTTGCGTTACGTTACTACTATCTTTTTTTTTTAAGATTATTTTTTGGGGCATTTTTAGGCCTTTATTTCCACAGGACAGATGAAGACATGAAAGGGGAGAGAGAGGGGGAAATGACATGCAGCAAATGACATACTGCGTCGAGGAGTAAACCTCTACATATGTGCGCCTGCTCTACCAACTGAGCTAACTCGGCCGCTCGTTACAACTATCTTAGTCTATATCCACTACGTTCCACTTCTGGGATTGTTCAGGTGACACCGGAAATTCCGCCAGATGTCTTTCATATCGGCCAGATGTCCGTTACCTAGAGACTTCTACTATCATAACATCTTCTTCCAGTTCCATCATCCAAACTGCTTAATTTCAACTTCACTTTTGCTTACTTCTTCAGAGTACATACTGTCTGATAACAAGGGCCACATTTATCATTCTTG
Source organism: Sander lucioperca (assembly GCF_008315115.2). NCBI lineage: Eukaryota > Metazoa > Chordata > Actinopteri > Perciformes > Percidae > Sander > Sander lucioperca. Next base: position 25,074,426 of record NC_050179.1, on the reverse strand, counting down.
CTTGTCAAAACAAACAGAGAATGATCCCAGAAGGGGAGATGAGAGAAGACAGGACGTTTATATGAAAAATGGTGTCTTAGGTTTTAGAGCTGCAAAATTGCTATAGTAGCATCTTTAAATTGGTACAGAATTAATTACCATTTCTGGCAGCTGTACAGTTAAAAAAAATTATTCCATATAAAATGTCATCACTTGGCATCTGTTTCTGTTTCCATCTTCTAAATGTTAAAAATGTGGTTGCTGCTTGTTTGCTTTGTAAGCTGTGAAACGTGTTACAAGAAGTGTGAATAATTATACTGATTTCATGTCAGTTTTCTTGGGGTGTCTCCATCATCATTTACATGAATCAATCAATCAATCAAACTTTATTTATAGAGCCCTTTAAAACAACCAAAGTTGACCAAAGTGCTGTACAGAAGAATAAATAAAGTCATAAAGTACATAACTCATACAGGCATAAAATACAAACAGAATACATTAAACCATCAATAAACACATGGATATCAATGTCATCTCACTTTTACACACTGACAATGGTAAAATAGCATGTCTTGTAATTGACATCTTGACTTTGGCTTTTGATTCGGTATGTCAAGTACTGCACAAACTTTTCCAAAACAAGATTTTTACATTTTTGATTCATGTTTATGATCATTAAAATTGACTTGAGAAACACAGCACAGCACGTATAAACATTGTACCTTAAAGGTCCTATAACATGCTGCTTTTTGGATGCTTTTATATAGGCCTTAGTGGTCCCCTAATACTGTATCTGAAGTCTCTTTTATATAGACCTTAGTGGTCCCCTAACTGTATCTGAAGTCTCTTTTATATAGACCTTAGTGGTCCCCTAATACTGTATCTGAAGTCTCTTTTACATAGGCCTTAGTGGTCCCCTAATACTGTATCTGAAGTCTCTTTTATATAGGCCTTAGTGGTCCTCTAATACTGTATCTGAAGTCTCTTTTATATAGGCCTTAGTGGTCCCCTAATACTGTATCTGAAGTCTCTTTTATATAGGCCTTAGTGGTCCCCTAATACTGTATCTGAAGTCTCTTTTATATAGGCCTTAGTGGTCCCCTAATACTGTATCTGAAGTCTCTTTTATATAGACCTTAGTGGTCCCCTAATACTGTATCTGAAGTCTCTTTTATATAGACCTTAGTGGTCCCCTAATACTGTATCTGAAGTCTCTTTTATATAGGCCTTAGTGGTCCCCTAATACTGTATCTGAAGTCTCTTTTATATAGGCCTTAGTGGTCCCCTAATACTGTATCTGAAGTCTCTTTTATATAGGCCTTAGTGGTCCCCTAATACTGTATCTGAAGTCTCTTTTATATAGACCTTAGTGGTCCCCTAATACTGTATCTGAAGTCTCTTTTATATAGGCCTTAGTGGTCCCCTAATACTGTATCTGAAGTCTCTTTTATATAGGCCTTAGTGGTCCCCTAATACTGTATCTGAAGTCTCTTTTATATAGACCTTAGTGGTCCCCTAATACTGTATCTGAAGTCTCTTTTATATAGGCCTTAGTGGTCCCCTAATACTGTATCTGAAGTCTAATTCCCAAAATTCAGCCTTGGTGCAGAATTACAGCCACTAGAGCCAGTCCCACAATGAGCTTTCCTTAGGATGTGCCATTTCTGTGTCTGTAGCTTTAAATGCTATTGAAGAGGAGAGAGAGGGGGCAAGGTGGAGGGTGGGGGTGTGGCCTTGACCAACTGCCATGCTTCGCTTCTTTTCAAGCCATGATGTCTCTCTCTTTTTCTCATGGGTGGGCCAAATTCTCTGGCCGGGCAAAGCAGAGAAAGGGGAGGTAACCTTTCCCCTTATGATGTCATAAAGGGAAGATTCCAGATCGGCCCATTTGAGCTTTCATTTTCTCAAAGGTGGAGCAGAATACCCAGGGCTCGGTTTACACCTATCACCATTTCTAGCCACTTGGGCACCATAGGCAGGCTGGGGGAACTCATATTAATGTTGAAAAACCTCATAAAGTGAATTTTTCATGCCATGGGACCTTTAAGATTTCAGTATGTGTCCAGAGTTTTACGTGAAACAAATACACTGCACTAACAAAATGAATGTTCCTTTGCTACTGCCTTAGATGTCATTAGTGTGTGTGTGTGTGCGTGCATGCGTGCGTGTGTGTGTGTGTGTGTGTGTGTGTGTGTGTGTGTGTGTGTGTGTGTGTGTGTGTGTGTGTGCGTGGGCAGGCATTTGGCTTGCAGATGTGCTCAGTCAGTTTTGACAGATTTTGCACCAAACCTACTGAGAAAACTTTTCATTTTAATGCCAACTGAACTGAAAACACTTTATTACAAAGTGCATAGTGTTTGACCACCGTTTAAATGTCAAGACCACAAACAGACAAAAGCTACAAGTGACCGAAATGAATTAGTAGAGAGTTCAGTTGTCGGCAGTCAGAGAAGCAAACATAATGTACTGATAAATTACAATATATATTTTTTTGTTCTATCATTATGATAAATTTCAGCATTTACGGTTAGGGTTTGCCATTTTTATTGTCTCATCACATGATCAAATGGAGACTTGACATTAGACAACATCAACATACTGTACATATTACACATGAAAATACAAAAGAAAATAATAAATTATTCATTTCAGGGGTGCAAAAATTTCAGCAAAAAGACGCTGTTTTGAATACAGTTATAATAATAAAAGTAATTTCGTTCATGCTTTACATTTCTGTGTTTTGCCGATTGACAATAAAAGGATTCTTAAATCTTTGAGCTCTGATCTAAACACAGCATATGTTTGTGCCTGTCAGTGTCACTTCACCACCATGTTGGTTACACCCATCTGCAAACTGTTGGTCTGAAGGGGAGGGAACAAGGAAATGTGTGGACAGAATGGAGCTTGCTGTGTTTGACAGCAGGGAGAGGAGGGAGGGGGTTATCCAGCTTTGCTTCATTCTTTGAAGAGGAGCGCTTTGAGAGAGATTTTGGGTGTGTTGCAATGCCCATACTACCATTAGTATAACAGGAAAATATGTTGTTTGTCCTGAAACATAGTATGTAAAATGCAGTTTGCCAAAAATATGTCCTAATGCATCCGGTCGCATTTTGCAGTATGCAAGCCAGCGTGCTTTTCTAACCCACAATCCTCTTTGCAGCATATCTGAGCAAGAAGCTCAAAGTTCAAGGTGCAATGTTATCACAAAGTTGTATGTCCCACATGTATGCAGACTGTACTGCAGGCAGCAGTACAAAGGCTACTGTGTAAGAGCAGCTGCAGTTTGTACTAAAAGTAAAAAGAAAGAGTATGCGATAAGGAACGCAGCAACACTTGTTTACAATAGAGCTCATTTCTCATTTAAAAACTGCTTACTTCAACTTTTAGGAGGTAAACTCTCCTTAGAATTAGAGGGTTTGGAGACGGCTCCCCAGTTTTCAAAGTGACCGAGTTGTCCTTTAATTGAGTTTAAAATGCTCTACATGCGATCTGTTGCTGATGTTAATAAACAACAGACTGTAGATGATCCGTAATCTGAATGGATTTAGACTTTCTGACTTCTAAACGTCACCATCAGCCACACATGTGTTCTGTATAGTGATGGGACAGCCGCCTCTTTTACGCCTCTTAGTCGGTTCAACCTGGCGGTCGTTGGTTGGCCTAACGAGTTAATAGATTCGGTCACCGGTTCGCGTGCCCGCAGCGGGGTGCATATATAGCCTCAAGCTGCAAATGTCCTGCTCTCCATGTCTCTGAAATAGGCTGACATATACTCATACTGACCGACACTAGACTCACGCACTGGCCACGGTTACATTCCGTAGCCTGGTGCGCGGTCTCCTCGTGACAATCTACCTACCATGTAGCAACATTCACTTCTAACATTTAACTTAGCATAACTACCAAGATAACATTACGTGTATTTGTATGTGATATAATACTTTCCTCTTGTTAAGGTAGCCTACGAATTTCCATGAACACAATTCTAAGATGCACAAGACATGAAGGCTTCTGGGATCGGTCGATAACTCAAACTTGCCGAGAACCTAGACACCCGTTTGATTACATAGACTCATGCATTAGCCACGGTTACGGTCTCGTTCCGTAGCCTGGTGCGCGGTCTCCTCGTGACAGCCTACCTATGTAGCCTGCAACATTCACTTCTCTAACATTTAACTTAACATAACTAACAAGATAACATGACGTGTATATATATGTGATATCCATCGGAAATGTAGCCTATGAATTTCTATGTACACAATCATCTAAGATGCATGAGAAATAAATGTTTCTGGGATCGGTTGATAACTCAAACTTGCCGAGAACCTAGACACCCGTTTGATTACATTAGACTCATGCAGTACCCTCGGTTATGGTCTCGTTCAGTAGCCTGGTGCGCGGTCTCCTCGTGACAGTCTACCTATGTAGCCTGCAACATTCACTTCTCTAACATTTAACTTAACATAACTAACAAGATAACATGACGTGTACTTTTATGTGATGTACTTCCCCATCGATAACGTGTGAATTGCCATGAACACAATCATCTAAGATGCACTAGAAACAAGGCTTGGTTAATAACTCAAACTTGCCGAGAACCAAGACACCGCTTGATTACATTAGACTCGAGCGGTTGAACGGTTACATTCGGTCTTGTTCAGTAGCCTGGTGCGCGGTCTCCTCGTGACAGCCTACCTTCTTAATATCAAACGTAACTACCAAGATTGCCTAGCGTTACATGTAGCCTACTTGTACTGTATAGGTTATAATTCTTTCCCATCGCTATCATGCACAAAATACTGCAAAGTGGTGATTTTGTAAACACAAACATAGGCTACATTAAAGAGCACAATTATATCACTGCCTTTTTTTGATGCACTGATACATTACAATGGCTCATGGGATTGGCTCTCAACGTTAGTAGTACAGCATTCAGTAATTGAGTCAACAGTCACCGAGAACAGTCATACCGAGTAGCTCTCACCGCAACCGTTCTTCTACAACTCTTCAACAACTCTTTCGGTCCAATCGTGCTGCTCGAGGTAGCCCTTTTCCTGATTGATTCCACCACCACTCCAGTGGAGGTGCTAATGGGCTAGATTACTACACACACAGTAGCAGAAGAAGACCAGCTACGGAGCATACACCGGTTCAGTGACACGACTCGGGTTAATTAACCGGCTCTTTGGTCAGTTCGTCAACACTAGTTCTGTACAGAAAAAGTCTTTTAAGGGCGTTTTCACACATGAAAGTCCGAACCAAGGTCCGGACCAAGGTTCATGTTTTTGTTACATTGTCTACATTTGATCCGGTAAGTTTTGGTTTCACACTGCAGTTATGCAAGCGCACTAAAGATCTATACGTGACAAAACTACGTCCTGCCGTCATCACATACGTGAGCTGCGTCTCCAGATACTTATAATTGATTGGTTTGTAGACGGGCTTCCCCGTCCTCTCGTATCCTCTCTCTGTGTCGGAGTTTTTTCAGCTGACTGCTGCTCTCCCCTACTGCCGCGGCTCTTTTTGTTTTGTTGTGATGTTGAGAAGCGAGACACTGGAACTTTCTGGAGAATTTATTCAGAGACAAACGGAAACCTACACTGTACATTTACTACCACTTAACAAATAAACTGCTGATGTATTCTCTGCTCTGATAGCCGACAGCTGTCTGCTCTGAGCGCATTCACCGTCACTCTCACTCTCTCATGTAGCCTACACACTAAGCACCAAGCTATTCCTTAAAGGAGCTTCCCCGGTCTTGTAACACAAGGAGAGCCTGCCAGAGCTTCTTCTATTTGGTCCGAAAGTCCGAACCATCCAAAAAATGCTTTCACACTGTAAACGAACCGGACCATGGTCCGGACCGAGACCACCTCTTTTGGTCGGACCAAAATTTGGTCTTTTGATCCGGACCGTGGTCCGGGGGAGGTTTCACACCTCTAATTTTGGTTCGGATCAAACTGAAAAGTCTGAAAGTCCGGACCAAATGAGGTATGTGTGAAAACGCCCTAAATCAGACACATTGTAACTAATATCCCTCCAATTCAAAAACAATAAAAAGTTTATATAAAACGTCATCATGTTGAGTCAGTTTCTCACAATAGGAAGCCAGACAGACCAGACAGGAATTGCTTTCAGTTTTCGCCCAGTGCAGACATCACAGGCCACATCTTCAGCTCCAGCATAGCAGTGATCAGCAGGAGAGCCTTGGAGTCCAATGACCAATCTGATTGGTGTGCTAGCCCTTGACTAGCGAATCTTCTTCCACAAGCAGAAGCCCGAGAGCCGACAACACCAGTTTCTTCTTATTACTAGCCATCGTATTTTCTTCGAACAACGATCCTTCTTGACTACTATCAACACTCTCTGATAAAAACAATGACTGACGACAGCGTGCTCTGTAAAGTCAATGGTCTAAAGAGATGTTCCGTCATTTCCAGTTAAAAAATTTTGGGCGACAATACAGAGACGTATTACGTCTCGCGCACGCGCAGAACGTACGCTCAGGTCGGCATCGCTTCGCTGTGTTCCGAGGCACTTTTTTGAGAGACGGGTGCCAACTGATCAGTCCGACTGCCTTTTCTGCCGACGGTCGGCCGTCGTGTTGCTCACGTCACATTTACGTTGTCTCTCTCAGTTGGAAGCTGCGCAGTAACGCTCAGCGCTCACCGGAAAAGTGCTTCTAATATCATTCACTGGTCTCCATCCAGAGCAACAGGATCTGTTGGTCCATTTGGTTTACTGTCTATTGTGACAATCAGTGCAGCAGCAGTAAATAAATAATAAAAACAATGCTATGGATATCTACTTCTCTTCTCTCCTTTACAATGAGGTCCACCTGCTCGAGTACTAGGCCTACTTCTTCTACTCTTTAATGGCGGATTGCAAACAACTTTTAGGTGCACACCGCCACTGCTGAGAAATTCTTCCACCGCCGCAGATAAGCCTCTTATTTTTATTTATTTTTTGCAGTTCTAGTTTTTTTTTTTTTTTTTTTTATTAGTAAAGAACAGGTACAACGCCAGTATGTACATATACAAAAAGTCAATACCAGAGGTGCATATACAGAAAAATTACATGTAGAAAATAAATAAAAAAGGTAAAAAAAAAATCCAGCCTTAATTGCCTTCTTATTCGTAATGTCTCTATTGGTGCAGTTCTTGATAAAAGTGTTCAAAGTTTGGTTTGGAGTCCGCCCATTTCTTCTTGTGAATGTGGAATTTTCCCATTAACAAGATTAATTGAACAAAACAGACAACATCTTTGTCCATGTCATTGCCTTCCAAAACAAAATAAGCCCCTCTTAAATACATCCATGCCATAAGCACGCTTAACTGTCGTGTTATGATGACGATCACTGGGACTTTCCGGATACGTCACTCGGGGCTTCCGAGTTATTAAGCTAGCTCTACCTCTGTGTTCATGTCGTTTGACACTGTAAACGCCGCCTCGTTGCCCTGGAGTAAACACCAAAAGAGACCATGAAAACGCCAAAGGATCCTAACAGCACCGAAAGGTTTGAATATTGAGACGTTGTCGTCTGGAGCGACGGTAGGACTGAGAAGCGGAATGTCAACAACGCGGCCCCTCCTCGGAATGAGACGAGTCACCGAGCTAGCGTGCCCGGAGCAGCCGACCAATAGGCTCCCTGCGTCAGCCGGGAAGCAGCAGCCAGAGACCCCTACCGTGGACGAGTTTACAGTGCTAGAGGATAAAGAAGATGAGCTGAAATGTGCCAAGCCTCGAGTGGAGCAGGTTTTTAAAGTAACGTTCACCATTATCGGTCTGTTGGACCACACGGGACAGCCGCACGGTAGCAAAACATCACGGCAGATATGGCTGCAGCTCAGGGGAAACAGAGACGACGTGTCAAAGGCAAAGGTCAGGTCCTATACTCTTTCACTTGCATTTGCTATCGATACGCCAACAGTCAACAGTGACAGGGTTGTTTTTTAATAAAAAAGATTAGACCAACTAACCACCCCGTTGGCAATACCGCTCCTTGTCTGCCTGTTTGTGGCTGATGAACAGGTGTATCAGGCACCTGTCTCTGCTGTTGTACTGTATCACACCTATCAGCAGCATACTATATTACCTTACTTTTATAACGCAGCTAGGAGAAGTTGTCGCATTGAGTTAGATATGGCCTACATTTTCAGTTTTGTTTGTGTTTTCCTGGTCTATAAAGTCTGTGACGCAAAGTTAACTTTGTCGAAGTTGTTGTGGCCTAGATATATAGTTAAACAATGAATATCTCTTCCTTCTTAGCCACCACATCCGCAGTACAAACGGTATTTTCATAGGCATAATATCACCCACCATAATTTAGATCAGATGTTCTATGAAAACAACAGCAGTCATAACGTTCCCAATATATCACCACACTGTTGACATTGTGGTATAGTCAAAAATGTCAAGACATTTGATTCTGTCATTGTGTTGTCAGCCTGAGAGTTGTCACTGGCCAAGAGTTAACAAAGAAGTCACCAGATGATCTTGAACACACACACATAGATATCACCAATAGACATAGACAGATCATTGCAATTCCCAGATCGAACATCCATATGTGGTTGTACTGTACATTTAAATATAGGCATACTGACATGTTGCGGTTGTTTGTGCTAAAAAAGCTCAGACTCCGTGCAGTTTGTAACTGTTTTATAGTTTATACAATTATTTGAAACAAAACGCACTTCAAAGTGTAGTTACAAATTGGAGGCTAAATCGCAATACAGTACAATCAAAATAAGAGTGGTATCTCATTACATTTAGTCTGAGAGGCAAACATAATGTATGAACAAATCACAATATATTGCTGTGTTTTTAATTTGTTTTGGGTTAGGGTTAGGTTTCTCTCTATCATAGATATAAATATCAGCGGTTAGGGTTATGTGCACAGATATATTACAACATATTGTATGAACAAATCACAATATATTGCTGTGTTTTTAATTTGTTTTGGGTTAGGTTTCTCTCTATCATAGATATGATAAATATCAGCGGTTAAGGTTATGTGCACAGATATTACAACATATTGTATGACCTTTCTACTCTATTATGGTAAAATGTCTCTTATTGTTATGATGTACTGTAGTTATCAAGGACAATGTATTGTGCGAGTATTAGTTACACAACCCTTCAAAAAAAAAAATGTTGGTACATTGGGATGTCCATATGGGAAGTTTGTGGTTGCTGAATTGGTCTATAGTAGAATTGTATTTGACATTAAGGTACATATGAACGGGCGCCTGGATAGCTCAGTTGGTAGAGCAGGCGCCCATATATAGAGGTTTCCTCCTCGACGCAGTGGGGCCGGGTTCGACTCCGACCTGCGGCCCTTTGCTGCATGTCATTCCCCCCTCTCTTTCCTCCCCTTTCATGCCTTCAGCTGTCCTGTCCAAATAAAGGCCGAAAATTATCTTAAAAAAAATAAATATAAAGATACATATGAACTGGTGATTACAATAGTTAGAGTATCTCACAAAAGTGAGTACTCTCCTCACACTTTAGTAAATATTCCATTATATCTTTTAATGGCACAACACTGAAGAAATTATACTTTGCTACAATGTAAAGTATTAAGTGTACAGCTTGTATAACAGTGTAAATGTGCTGTCCCCTCAAAATAACTCAACACACAGCCATTAATGTCTAAACCGCTGGCAACAAAAGTGAGTACACCCCTATGTTAAATTTCCATAGAGGCAGGCATATTTTTATTTTTAAAGGCCAGTTATTTCATGGATCCAAGATATTATGCATCCTGATAAAGTTCCCCTGGCCTTTGGAATTAAAATAGCCCCACATCATCACATACCCTTCACCATACCTAGAGATTGGCATGGGGTACTTTCCATAAGATCATCTCTCAATGCAAATCAAACCAGCTATTAGGCTAACCGACATAAAACCATGCCAATGTCTAGGTATGGTGAAGGGTATGTGATGATGTGGGGCTATTTTCATTCCAAAGGCCAGGGGAACTTTATCAGGATGCATAGTATCCTGGATCCATAAAATAACTGGCCTTTAAAAATAAAACTCTGCCTGCCTCTATGGAAATTTAACATAGGGGTGTACTCACTTTTGTTGCCAGCGGTTTAGACATTAATGTCTGTGTGTTGAGTTATTTTGAGGGGACAGCACATTTACACTGTTATACAAGCTGTACACTTAATACTTTACACTGTAGCAAAGTGTAATTTCTTCAGTGTTGTCCCATTAAAAGATATAATGAAATATTTACTAAAATGTGAGGGGTGTACTCACTTTTGTGAGATACTGTATCTGTCATGTATGCTATATGCAATATTGCTTTATGTCTTCATTTGTGCATTGTACACTTAATTTCTTTTTTTCTTTTTTTCAAAGGAATAATCAAATCATCATGAAATAGATTGCATTGCATTCGTTAATTTTCCCGAGAACCATCTCAAGTCGCTTCAAAGGCTCTTCGGGGCTTCCTTGTCTACTTTGGTTCAGAACCATCAAATTTGACATTTAACTTATAGGACAGTGTGGCAGCACTCCTAATAAAATAATGCTCAGTGTGACTAAATCACATCATCTGACACAAAAGTACACTCAAAACACAAGCGCTCAATTTAAAAGGCACCTGGTTCTGTGATGCATTTAGACATTATACACTACCCTTACACATGCAAAATAGCTGTTAGCATCTGTAGAATGTATTTATTCCGGTGTGATTTCCCATACAAGAGCATCTGTCACACTTCTGCATCTTGTGTCATGAGTCTCTCTTTAGTTTGTAAGTTGCTCCCCCTATAACCAGCTGTTCCAAGCTCTGCCAGTCAACCCGAAAATGTGATGTGGAAACAGTAGTTTTACTGTCAATCTGTTCAGCTCATGATAAGGATGACGAAGGAGTCATAAGTGGCTCCCTGCACAACCATACTATGTTGGCGCTTCCTCTAGGTTGGGAAATCACTGCCGTTATTCCCATAACAACCTTTCTCGTAATGTAGTTTCACAAGTTTGCATTTAACTTTAACCATGAGGAAAAATGCAGCACATGATAAAAATAAATATTCCTGATTTGTTATTTTCTCTTTCGACAATCCGCCACAGTTTTGAAGCTGCTTCTGACTGTTTTTGACTGACTGTATTTAGTTTAATTGAAAAAAAAAATTCCATGTCTGGCGGCCAAGTATTTGCTTCTTATATCTGAATGTCATATTTTGCTTTGTAGTGTATTTTGGCTTTGACTAAATGGACAGAGACTGACGCAAGTAGCTTTTAGGTCTCTGACTCAGAGGCCCTATGACATTACTGAAAGGAAAGGTATGTTTTCAGATTAGTTTCTGTCCAGTCAGTCACGTCACTTTTAAAACATGACTCCAGTCTGGCTCAACGGATGCGCATTGCAGGGATAAAGCCTGACATCCGACCATAGACTGTATATTAATGGGCAGCGCATGTGTGACGTCACCCATTGGTTTGTGGAGATCTGCTATCCGTCGTCGAGTTTGCCATTACGGGCGCAGCCGTCCTGGTTGCGGTTGTGACGATTTTAGACGAGAGGGAGGAGTGAGGGAGGAGCTGCTTACACTAGGGATGTCCCGATCAGGTTTTTTTGACCTCGAGTCCGAGTCATTTGATTTTGAGTATCTACCGATACCGAGTCCCGATCCGATACTTCTATAAAATATAAAAAAAAGAATAAAGAAGAGCGAAAAAACAGATCCAGGATGTTCCTTATTTTTTATTTAATTCACCTTACATTCAACAACTCTGTTAACAAACAGAGCACTTCTGTTACATATCTCACAGTTTGCTATGGCAATGTTGTTGTCATCAACTTTATAATACCTCCAGACCGCAGACATACTCGCGCTTTCCGCTTCAAGCTGCTTCCGTGTTCTACTTTGCCGGCATTTAACCAATAGCGTCTCTGCAACAAAGTGATGTCATGCCGCACGCGTTGCTGTTTCTGTGTGGAGTCAAAAGGGTCTAACTCTGTGCCACCGCATAACTATAGATGTGTTAAAAAATAATGAGAATATATATACATATATATCCGAGTCCTGATCGGGAGGTAACGTCCGATTCCGATCGAGTCTGAAACCACGTGATCGGGCCCGATTTCCGATCACATGATCGGATCTGGACATCCCTAGCTTACACTCTACATTACGTTACGTTACACACTTTCACTGGCAATCACATCATAGCCACGCCCTAAAACACCCCCTGCTTTATTGCCGATTTTAAAATCAACAAGACCATAATTCAAAAAAATGAACATCATTCTGTGTTGCAGAAGACTTAAAACTAGCGATTGAGACCATAAACTCATTATGAAAATGTTTACTGAGGTGATAAATCAAGTGAGAAGTGGGTTACTTTCTCATAGACTTCCACAGAAACCGACCTCCTTTTGCAACCGCACGTGTCGCCCCCTGCTGCAATTCAGATAGAATGCAGGTTTAAGGCACTTCCGCATTTGCAGCACTTCGCCGAACCCGATGCGTTGTCCATTAATATTAACAGTCTATGCATCCGACGCGTCTCCCTCCCCTCTCGCTATCTCTGCCATCGGGGCTAAGCGCTGCCCAGGGCATTTGTGATTGGTTTAAAGAAATACAAACAAGCCACATCGTTTTTTCCCCTATCCCAGAATAGATAGGCGGTGTAACCAAACCATACTCCAGCGCTGTGGAGATAGCAATGCTGGTCTTGCATAACTCCAAATAAAGCTAAAATACAGCCACTCCGTTCCCCTCTATAGCCATAAAGTTTCTGACCAGAATGTAATTGCTAGAGCTACCTACCCCCTGTTTGATTGGTGTTGTGTGCATTATGACAGTCCCTAACTGCCAAAAGACAAATATCAACCCAGAATACAGATTTTTTTCTTTTCTTTCATTGCTCTAGCACTTCATGTGTAATGGGCAGATGTGACTGCCTGTCTGTGTGCTTCTGTTTAATATAATTTGCAACAAATGGAGAAAATTGTTTGGTATGCTTAAAGCTACGTTGTGTAAGAATTTCTCCCATCTAGTGGTGAAATTGTATATGACAACCAACTGAATATTACTTTCTAGCCCTTCCTCCTACGGTGGCCGAACCCGAAATTAGCTCTCTCCATCGTTTACACGCAGCTGTTCTAGCCACTCCAATATTAACTTTGGTCTTGTTGCTTTGCCTGTCGCGATGTCGTTTTAATTCTCTTTTTCGCTTCCCTGGCGAGTAATCTCCCCCTGGCATTCGTCACGGTGCCAATAGGTGTAAGAGGGCGAAATGCGGAGGTATGTCCCTCTTTGGCTAATGTATTTTAAAGATGGAGGCGCTACATGGCTGCCGTCATTCGAGCAACTCGCTCATATGTATTCTGAATGATTCTGAATGGCAGATTCTACGCTTACGAGACTACTTTGATTAGTTGGTGGAAGTAATTACACATGAATGAGTACATATTTGTGAAAGAACAAAGGGGATTTTGCTAAGAATCGACTCAAAAAAATGACACAATGTAGGTTTAAAGGTCATTAACCATTGCATACATAATCATACTGTATGCTTAAAAGACCAGATTTCTATTTGAATTGCATTTCTAGTTCTAGTACCATCAGCTACACTACCTCAGTCCATTTGGTTATTGCAGAGGGCCATACCTACCAACGAATTGTATTGGTTGTTTGATTTTCAAAGCCACGCCCAAATATTTTTGATCTGGTTCTCTTTCAAGTCTGTCGTCCTTTCTTTCTTTCTGTCCCACTGCGTCACTGTTGAGTCATTTTACATTCTCAGTAATTGTTTTACACATTAACGCTAAAGAAATGTGACACAGTATCTATGAGGAAGTTACTGCACCCACCTGCAGCTGATTCATCCGAACATTTCCCATAGCCAGGAGATTCCCTGAATCAGTGACGAAGTGTTTAGTTTCAGCACGTGTCCGCTCTACTGCTCTACAGCAAAGTGTGTGTGTGTGTGTGTGTGTCTGTGTGTCTGTGTGTGACATACAGACAACAAGTTTATAATCAGTTACATGTACTAGGACAGTTAGTGGGAAATAGATCAGTGTTTTTTGCCACAGTGGTAAAAGGGACCACATACAAGCAATTTTGGCACTAGCCCGCTTAAATAAAATGTATATATTTAATTTTGCTTATCGTGCTTCATTCTGAAATAAGCAGAAGTCACAGATACACTTTAAGCAGCATGTCACTAATCATTTTTTGTACCAGAGATCCCTGTTTGGCTTCTGTAGTTTTTATCAGATCGTTTTTATTAGAGAATGTGTGCTTTTTGTTTGCTTTTTTTTTCTCTTTTTGTCAAGCTGCAAAAGCACCGTCCATAATAATTATAGTACCATAACAGTTTTTTGTTTTTTTTTCGCCTTGTCGTGCAGGAATATGTCCGAGGACTCTGTGACCCAGAGCTGCAGAAAGAAGAGAGGTACCCAGTGGACATGCACTGTATCTTTGCTGGTGCCCGGGGCCTCTTCCTGGACAGGCTCATACGGGACACAAGTGCTGAAGTTGTGGTGCCTGAGCCGGGCCGCCTGCGGTTGTTGGGCCGGGCCGAACCCGTGGTGATGGCCCAGAGCAGAGTTCAGCAATTTGTAGCACTATTCCAGGTAGGGTTACTCATTCAATTCAGTTCAAATACCTTTTATTTAGCCCCTGGGGACAATTGAAAAGCACGAGGAGTAGTTCTGACAAGTAGAAAAAAAAATATATAATAAATACACACAATGCTATATACCATAATAAATAAATATACTTAAAGTGCAAAGTGCAATAGAGAAAAAGCAGCAACACATGTCCAGTTTTATATTAAAATGATTGTCCATCACACAACAGTGTGAGGGTTGAGAAAGAAGGATAAAAAAAGAGAGTAAGGGAGGAGGAAGACGATATGTAATATATGATATGTGATCACACACATTATTATACTTTACATAAGGTTAGTCTAATAGATGGATGAACCTGAGAGCTTTAGTGGAGGACTGTTCCGTCACCTTCACTTTTCTCTACATCTGTAATATGTATTTTGTAAGTAAATCTTGTAGTTGGAGAAGGCTTTACAGCAATCGTCTTAATCCCATTGAAAATCTGTGTGTGTGTGTGTGTGTGTGTGTGTGTGTGTGTGTGTGTGTGTGTGTGTGTGTGTGTGTGTGTGTGTGTGTGTGTGTGTGTGTGTGTGTGTGTGTGTGTGTGTGTTGATGTATCCAGGAAAAGCGAAGTCTACCGAGCGACAGAGAGCCGGCAGTGAAACGAGCGTTCAAGTCCTTTGTGGAGGAAAGGGATGATAAATACACTATGGAGCTTCTTTTGCTGCCCAGTGCCCTGAAGGAAGAGTTACTGGGCCTGGCTCATAGCCCCACTACCACAAACACATCCTACCTGGTCAGTGTCCTTTTTAATATAATTCATTACTACAGCATAACCACTTTGTGAAGCTGAACCTTGAATTCCCTAGAGTGCCTTTTGGATAACCGCTGCAAAATTAGAAAGACAGTAAAATGTATCTATCTATCTTTGAAATTTTAGGTTTTAAAAGGTGAAGTGTTCTATTCCTGTCTGGACCATTGCTGCACATAAAAATGTGGCCACATGTGTTATGTCAGGAAATAGGGTGGGGGTGCAGGTCATTTTTAAGATTTAACAGTTTATGTACACTGCAACTCTCACAACAGACAGCAACAAATGCATCCCAACAGACAATGTCTGGAGGTGGAAAGGTTGGAAATTACATCTGGATCAGACCGTAAGAAGCTGATGCTGCTGGATCGGATTTTGGAGGCACTTGCTGATTTTCCAGAAGGAAGTGGTCAGAATAAACTGGCAGCTGACGCTCTCCTACAGCAGATCTTCAAGACTGACTTCATGAAAGTTCAGAGATAACACCAACGATGATATTGTCAAAGTCGTCAAGCTCACTGAGTAGCTCATGAGCAGTCATGACATACTGTAACTAACTGGGATATTGCTGCTTCACAGCAGGGGACATTACCCGTGAAAATCTTCAAGCATCAAGATCAGCAGAAATCTACAGCAGATGTTGGAATAGCATTCTGGACCGACACTTATAAGAAGACATGTTTGTGGGATATGGGATAGCAGTATGATCATAGAAAATGTAGACTTTGAAAGACAAACAAAATAGGTAGGCCTATGCCGTTTTTTACAGGCCTGCCCAAATGTTTATTCTGTCTGTCTGTCAAAATGACATATAAACATCTTTTCGTATTCCATTTTGCCTAGAAACGCTTCCAACACACTTGCATGTTGCGTGAACAATGGGCGTCGGTCCTATTTCTAGCATGCAAGTGTTTTCGGCGTGCCTGAGACGTGCGGGTCACGCAGCCAGTGTGCAAGCTCTAACCTGTTAACATGGGAGCCGAAATAAAAACGGACACGCCACGCAGCTGACACGCTCACGCCACGCAGGCAGTGTGCAGGAGCCCTTACTGTACTTTCTTAACCACGCTGATGTGATGTTGTGTTTCCTCTGCCAGGTTCAGCTCAACCAGACGCTGCATCTCGGCATGGCAGAGGTGGACCAGGACCGCTCACAGAGCAGCACCCCTGTGACAGAACTCTCCAACCGCATCCTGGGCACCAGCTTCGAGGAGAAAGGGACCGCATCGATTGGCGGCGGTGGTAAAGCAGGCGGAGCAATAGGCTTCGGTCCCGAGGCCGTCCTGCTCAACGGCACGCGGCCCTCACACAAGCGGCGCTCGTCCGAGAGCGAGACTCGCGACACAAAGAGACAGTACTCTCTGGAGCGGAGGGACGAGTCGCCGGAGAGAGCGAGAGAGAGGGAGCGACAGAGGGACAGAGAAGGCCGGGGGGGCAGTAGCAGCTGTCGATCCAAAACCCCCTCTGCCTCATCGTCCCTCTCCTCCTCCTCCGGAAAAGCAAACACAGTAGTCGGTGCGATCATGTTTGACTCCAGTGAACTCTCAGATGACGGGGAGGCGGTAAGCCCCGAAACCAACCTCCGCTGCTTGGTCAATTTCTTCAGGTAAAGGTCATAATAGTTTAAAATGTTTTCAAAGGAATGAATCACTACATAAGGGCTGTTAGGGGAATTACTTGCTAACCAAATATGTAGTTGTAGACATGGGGAGTTTGACTTGGTATTTAAATTTCATATTTCCTTCTTTGTATCAGGCTGTACATGGTTTTAGATAACTTATTGTTCATCTTTTTTTCTTGTGTAGGATAAGTCAGTATTAAAACAATGCTTAAAGTGCTCATATTACGCTTTTTGGCTTTTCCCCTTTCCTTTATTGTGTTGTATATCTTTTTTGTGCACGTTATAGGTTTACAAAGTGAAAAAGCCCAAAGTCCACCGCAAAGGGACTTACCATCCTCCAGAGAAAACACTGTTCACAAACTGCTCCAAACAGCTCTATTGTAGTCCAGCCTTTACTTCCGTGACGAACGTGCGTCTCTTTGTAACACACGTTATAATGCTCGCCTAGCTGCTAGCATGGCATCATACTCTGCAACTGACTAGCTAGCAGTACTTACTGTGCATGTGCGACTCCCAAAAAAGATGGTACAGAAGTATGATGCCTCAATCTGTAGCTAAAGCAGAGAGCTCAACACACAGGGTGAAAAGAGGAGCTGCCGCAATGTGCAGTACAACAAATATATGGTGTTTTCTGAAAATTAAACCACATAAACCTATTCTGGTACAACCTCTAAATACAATTATGAACCTGAAAATGAGCATTATATGAGCACTTTAAACCACATATATACATAGAAAGACTAAACGGGGGTCAAAATCCACAGTCCTCTTTCTGTGCAAAAACACATTCTAATGTTCAGCTGAAGCTAATATGAGTCTTCAAGAGACTGAGTATTTTTTGTAGTGTGACGTTTCCTTGTGTTTGCTGAGCAGCAGTGGTGGGATAGTGAAATACTAACAAGACTATAACTTTGGAAAATATTCACCTGGTTGGTCTAACTCAGGCTTTTTAAACCTCATGTTGGCATTGGTTGAAAATTAGAGTATGATTTTGCACAAAATGAGGACTATGAAACTGTGAAAGGGGGGCTTTCACACCTGCCTCATTTAGTTGGGTTGAATCGCACTAGAGATTGTTTTCCCCCTTGATGCGGTTCATTTGGACAGGTGTGAATGTGGCAGTCGCACTCTGATACGCACCAAAAGTGGACCAAACAAGTGTCCTGAGACCTCCTTGATAAGGTGGTGTTGGTACGCTTTTAATCGAACTCTGGAGCATTTCGTTTGTGGTGAGAAAGTGATCCGACCTCGAACCGCCCCAACTACTTTTATGTATATTCCGCAAGTCTGTGCTAAACGTCTCCTGTAGTCGGGTGTGCTTTGCAGTCTGCAATGCAGCAGAGCATCAAACTGTAGCATCGAAACTGAACCAGGGGGAAATCGAGAAACCAAGTTTACGAACACGTCAACTGATTCAGACCAGAGCAAATGAACTATAGATGTAAAAACACCCATACATTAGAATTGCGTTAGGAAGATATTTCTTCAAAACCAGTATGTACAAGTGGAACATTAACATCCACCAATAACGCTTGTACATATAGGGCCCTAACTTGCACCTGGCGCAGCGCAGCACAAAGCCCGACGCAAGTGTCTTTGCTAGTTTAAGACCGACGCAGTTGTCAATTTCCCGTCCAGCGCCCACGTCGTTTAAATAGCAAATGCACCTGCGCCCACCTTTGCGCCCATGGGCGTGCTGGTCTTACAGGGAGGTGTGTTCAGGTGCATTCTTAGCGTATTGCTATCTTGAGGCAGTGGGAAGTGATGGCACCATTGACCAACACAAACCTGGTCTACAGTCAATAGCGCTTATTTTAACAGCAAATTAGTAAAATGCGCCTAGGTACACACACAGCACGCACACACTATGCTTGCTACACACACACAGGGAAGCGCAGCAGCACACAAATATGCAAAAAATTACAAATAAAAATGTTACGGTGCAAATCCACCATCATAATAGCAATGCGCCAAGGTCCAAACGCGCCTGGCTTTTAAAGGGAATGGGAGATGACACTGATTGTTTTATTGCATGTTATGCCCAAAACACACCTATGAATTAATGAAGACACTAAGTACAACCCTTTTGAACCATGCACCCGGCGCACGGACCCTTTTTTCAGCCATGAAATTACTAGCAAAAGTAGATTTGGACACGTCTTAAACACACCCACACCGTGCGCTTCACGCCGTGCACTTAGATCGGTAAAATAGGGCCCATAGTGTGGCCATTTTTAAGACAGCTTTAAAAAAAAAAAAAGAAAAAAAAAAGGGAATCTATCCTTTTAACTCTGCCACACCTCTCTTACTGCCAAATTAAACATTGTTGAAACCAATTTTCTTTAGAACCATGGGTTACCAGCAGGAAGTGGTGGAGCGTGTCGTCAAGGAGACGGGACAGACAGAAGATACCTTCCTCGTTCTGGAGAAAATCGTTGAGGAAACCAAGCGTTGTGAAGAGGGGTCAACAGGATTGGGAAAAGAGAGACAATTGAACTCTGTGCGCTCCCCAGACACTCCCTCGTCGTCGTCCTCCTCCTCCTCGTCTACGGTCTCTCGATTCAGAGAGAAGGAGCGCGAGCTGAGCCGAGCGCTGGTGGACCCGGCCAGGTCCAAAGAGAACATTAAGCCCAATCAGCATGGAGGCAGTAGCAACGGCCTGGGGCACCGGAGGCAGTGCAGCGGCAGCGAGACCAGCACGCAGCAGGTACCGTACACCCCTTCTCAGTTCAACATTATTTTATCATTTGATAAAACACCCAAATATATTCTAAGCCCTTGGACCTTGAGATGAGGTAAAGACCAAATCGCCTTTTTTATCTTCCTGGCTTAAAGCGTAACTCTCGCCAAAATGCAACCTAGGGTCTTTTTGTGAATGTACCCGAGTCAAACTTTCGTTTAAAAGCATATTTAGGACGGAAGCGCCGCTTTTAAGATTTACTGTATTCTCGTTTATTGGTCAAATGGCCTTTTGAATGGGAGTGCGAGGGGCACTTTTATGCTAGCCTCAAAATAGCTATTTTTAAAACACTAAGAAGGCTCGACACAACATGGAACTTTGCTCAAAGTATCACCAGGGGCTCTACACATGAACTACACCAGTGCACAAGGGATGTGATACTAAATCTGTGGCTACTTGTTCTGATATCAACTCGTTTTGACTGTCGAGGTAGTAGCGGCCGGAAACAACAAGAGCTACGGTGAGTTGTTCAAAACATTATTTTTTAGTAAACTCTGGGTACACAAACAATGTTGTCAATGCTTTCGTTAAGGTGTAGAGCCCCTGGTGATACTTGGAGCAAAGTTTAATGTTGTGTCGAGCCTTCTTAGTGTTTTAAAAATAGCTATTTTGAGGCTAGCATGAAAGTGCCCCTAGCACTCCCATTCAAAAGGCCACTTGACCGAAAAACGAAAATACGGTACATCTTAAAAGTGGCGCTTCTGTCCAAAATATGCTTTTAAACGAAAGTTTGACTCGGGGTGCATTTTGACGAGAGTTACGTTTTAAGTTTGAAGGTTTGTAATCGCAGAGCAATACAGATGTAGACTAAGTTGCTTCTTTGCGTGATACATTGCAGCTAATATAACATGAGGTACTCTACTATCTTTTTACTTCATCTCACCACTGTCAATCCACATTTAATCTATCGCCCCACATCGCAGTTACATCTCATATCTTAACTCCCGTGACACATTTAAGTTTTCTTTAAAACCGCCTTCTCCCCCATTTTATCTAATGTCCTGAATTCTTATCTTTTCATCTCAAATCCGTTCCAATAACTTGCTTCATACCTTATGACTCAGTGTTGTTTTTGTTATCACACCACATACTGTCACCTCATTTATTTGCTCATTTCAGCTCATCAAGCTGCCTTTGAAAGTATCTCACTTCACACTGATGGCTTGACAGCACGGGTAGATTTAATGTTGTCATCATCATCAAGTTGTCATATCGATGATTATCTGCTAAGAAACGCATGCCATATAGATGACAAAAATATAATTTTCAATTGATGGCGTTGACTCATTTGTTTTCGCCACTTGCTTAACGAGAGATATTTAAATGCCATTTAACATTGGGCCAATAAATAAAGAAATCCTATCAAATCTCATTTTAGGCCATCACTATCAAGAGGAGCTCCAGTGCTCATGGGGGAGCAGGAAGCTACGAGGTTATTACCATTGACGATGACGACGATGTCATCCCCATGACGAAAACAGCGGACAGTAGGACGTCCCGGATGATGACAGTGCCACACCTGGACATCCAGTCAGGATCCAGAACGGACTACCTGGCGCGGGGAGGGGGACAGCGGGACTACTTGTCGCGGGGCGGGACTCAGACTCTGGGAGGAGCAGTGAAGGTCGAGGCTGTGACAGCGCTGCGCAGCACGCCTCAATGGCTGACCGCCACCACCACATCCTTAGCTTCGACCCCCAGTGTAGGTATTACCTTAAAATCCCCCCCCCCCCCCCACACACACACACTCATAAATGGAGTTTGTCTTTTGTTACTTCTCTTGGATGTTTGACATTAACTGTGCAGAATGATGACATGTGCAGAGCTTGACACTAGAAGACTGTTTTCACATGAATGTGCTGAAGAAAGAAGTAGGAGATATCTTGTGAAAAAACTTAAAAATGAAAAACATATTTGCATATTCATTGATTTTGGATTTTTAAATGAGAGGGGAGTAGATTTTTTTAACGCATCAAATGCAGTATTATTCAAAGCAGAGCGACAGTTTATATTTCTTAAAATATGTCTGGAGGGGATCTATAATATATTGTTTTTTTGCATGATGGAGGAGTGTTAAAGGAGAATTCCGGTCGATTTCAACACATAGCTTGTAAATTGTAAATTTGGAGTGCTGTCAGTAGCGAGAAAAACAAGAACAATCGGTGTTGCCTACACCGTGTTAGCCTCCTGCTACAGTTTGCACCCAGGAGGCTGAAACAGGACAAGTTTTACATTTTGCCTCTTAACATGTTCGAAATGTCATTACAAGTCTACAAACTACAACACTGAAAAGAGATACAACAAAAATATTTATTAATTTAATGATTAAATAAGGTAGTGTCTCCAAACTTACCTCAATTATAACTTACTTACTTTTAAAAAATAAGCATATGCCTATTTTTGAAAATATTTTTGTATCTCTTTTCGGTGTTGTAGTTTGTAGACGGTCCCTAAGTCTTGCCGTCTCAACACTGGAACTAAACAGAGCTGAATTAGCACGACTTTTATGCATTTCTGTCACATCTACTGCAGTCAGATTCACTGTGTTCACTCAGAAGGAATCACTTCACATGGGTAGGCACTTGTAATGACATTTCGAACATGTTAAGAGGCTAAATTTAAAATTTGCCCTGTTGGGTGCAAACTGTAGCAGGAGGATAACGCGGTGTAGGCAACACCGATTGTTTTTCATTTTTCTCCTTTAATTAAGGGGGTAGTTTCCAAGGCGCCTGCTGGACTGGAATTTTTTTTTTTTTTTTTTGAATCCAGGAAAAGTCAGGGAATTTAACAAAGCATTAGTCAGAAAATGACTTCACAGTTAGTCAGTTTTAGCTTTCATTCCTACTGCTGAATCATTTCTGGTTGTCAACTAGAAAAATAGTTTTACTTCTGGAGGAAACAGATGAATAATGAAACAAAATTTACTGTATATTTAATTGTGTCTTTAAAAAAAAGGAGCTGAGCTAGTGGACGGCACAAAAATGCCTCAAAGGAATCCCAGTATTAATCAATAGATTTCCCTTGACTTCTCATAAATAAACCTGACCTGACATAAATATGGATTTTTTTTTTTTTTATTCTGTTCCATATGTTTTTATTTGGTTGCTCAACCTTGATACTTAAACTATACACACATGTGGGGCACTAAAAAAATCTACTTGTTTATCCATGTGTATTTTATGATTTTCTTATTTTTTTTATTTACCATATCACAAAGCTCTTCCCAACACATGTTGCATCACAGAGATGGGGATAAAGGTCTTAAACGTGCGGACTCATGGCGTAGACTTGGAGAGATGGGTGTTGTCCTGATTTATGTCATGAATCACTTCCTTGTCTTTCTGTTATTTTAACAAGTCCATTTTTTTTATTTTCCTCCTCAGTCAGCTCAGCCCATCGCCCGGCCCTCGGCCTCTCCCTATCAGACCATCGGCCACACAGGGTTTCATGGGTTCGGAGCCAGGGCTCCCCCTGCAAACGACCCCCCAGTCCCCCCCGTGACTGGCTTTGCTCGTTTCCATCAGTCGCTGAGGACTCCCTACACTCTGAAGCTGCCAAACGAGCCGGGACGTCAGGAGCTCAGACACATCATCATAGATGGCAGCAACGTGGCGATGGCGTGAGTCCACACACACACACACACACACACACACACACACACACACAGATAAGCAAATATAAGCTGTCTTTTTTTGTTTTGGGCTTTCAATTCAATTTTATTTATAGTATCAAATCATAACAAGAGTTATCTCAAGACACTTTACAGATAGAGTAGGTCTAGACCACACTGTATAATTTACAAAGACCCAACAATTCCAGTAATTCCCCCAAGAGCAAGCATTTAGTGTGACAGTGGCAAGGAAAAACTCCCTTTTAGGCAAAAACCTCGGGTGGTGAGGAAAACTTCCTTTAAGGGAGAAACCTCGGACAGACCCAGGCTCTTGGTAGGCGGTGTCTGACGGTGCCGGTTGGGGGTGTGATGAAGAGTGGCAATAGTAGTCACAATAAAGATAATAAACTATGACTAGAAATAGTAGTTGTAGTAGTTCATGGCGTAGCAGGGCACTGCAGGGCGTTACAGGGTGTAGCAGGGCATAGCAGGACGTAGCAGGGCGCTGCAGGGCATAGCACAGGGCTCTAGAGTGCGACCAAAATTTGTAAGGGTGCGACTAAGATTTTTCCTAGGTCGCACCGGTGCGCCTAACGTCCTCGCATCCACTTCCTCTCCACTAACGAAGCGATGTTGTTTATATCGATATGGTTTAATGTTGCGTTACGTGACCCATTTCTTCTGTAAAGCCGTGCCTGTGTTTGGATCTCTCCTCCGCGCAGCCCCGCCCCCATTCACTAACACACGGCTCACCTGCTACATGCAGACAGACACAGCGCTGCCGGTCCAAACTGCTGACATTTGTCTACAGTTGTAATTGTTATTAACACAGCTATATATTGTTAAGTATGAGAGGGAAACCTGTATTGGTACCAGTGTTTCCGCTGGTAACTCTCTGTTATTGCGGCCGCCACGGCGAAAAACACAGAAGAAGTTATTGAATGGAACTAACTTCAGTTCGTTGAGTAATAGCGTGTGAGACGGAGCCTGCTGGACCTGGGCGAGAGATGTGACCCATGGCCACATTATCATAGTTCATAAAAATGCAGCGCAGCCAGGGACAATACAGACATTTCATACACAAGGCGTATATAACGCCACTGACCCGCCAAAGCGCATTTGACCCGTGCTGGACCCATTCATAATGAGTCAGTGGTCACTCTGTGAGTAGCATACGCTTCAGTCCATCGTACTCCCCCTCTCTCCCTATATGAGCTACTGGGCTATCCGGGTCTGTTATTGTTGTTGAAAACCAGTGAAGGAGCTTTCTCAGAGATATTCTTTTTTTAAATATATCCCAGGCTATTTATTTCAGATAATTTACATGTGTTGCAGCTGTGTATTTTCAAATTGGGCAGGAAACCCTGTCTTTGCATTTTATTTTAATCACATCTGTTTTAATAAAAGAGCTTGTGAAAAGTGGCTTTGACTTAAAACTGAACATTTAGCCCACTTTGTAAAAATACATATATTAGAGATAGAGATATATATTGTGTATCGCCATTCAGCCGAAAAATACAGAGATATGATTTTTAGTCCTGGACTAGTGGAAGATCTGATAGTGTGGAGGGGCCCAGTTTGGAGAATTTTGATGCTAGGGAGTGTGGCAAGCTGGTTTAGCCAAGGCCAAAGGAGAAGAAGGCCAGGTGTTGGCCATCTGAGGGGCATTTGACAGCAAGGGGGGACCTGCTATAAGACTTTGAGTACAGTATAATTGTGCTTCAAATTAAAAAAAAAAATGTACCAACTCCTTATTCTTGTTTAAAATAATTGACATAATATATATATATATATATATATATTATATATATATATATATATATATTATATATATATATATATATATATATATATATATATATATATATATATATATATATATATATATATATATATATATATATATATATATTTTATATATATATATATATATATCCACCTGTCCCATGTTCTCTGTGCCGCTCCTGGCTCCAGCTCCAATTACCTGGTGGCTACGGCAGCAGGGCCGTAAATGGGTTGTATATATATATAAATGTATATAAAAGGGTGACCTTGAAATTGTGGCGTTAATGGCGATGCAAGGAAAAATTTGGGTGCACCTAAATTTTGTGCTGGTGCACCTAAATAAAAAAAGTTAGGCGCACCAGTGCGACCAAGGCAAAAAGTTAGTCTGGAGCCCTGTAGCAGGATGTAGCAGGGCATAGCAGCATAGCAGGGCATAGCAGGGCGTAGCAGGGCGCGGAGCAGGACCACGGCGACAGCTGCAACCATGATTTCGGTGCCACCCTAATCCAAGGAAAACTGCTGCTTTCATGGCCTTTATTGACAGCACAGCTTGACGACAGGAAAGGGGAGAGAGAGGGGTGATGTAACAGCAAAGGGCCTTGGGTCGGATTCGAATCCGCGGCCGCTGGCAAGAGCCTACATGGGGTGCGCACTCTACCGGGTGAGCTAGACGTCGCCCCAATATAAGCTATCTTTGCCCAGAAACAATGCACTAACATAAAGCAGGGTTAGTCCTCAAAAATCTGGTCTTTTTACATCAGACTATTCACACAAAACATTGTTAAGAAATGATTTAATTAAATGGTGTGTCATGGAAGTTGCACACCAATGATAAACTTTCCTGTGGCACAAAAATCAGAACCTTTGCTGTGGATTCCAATATGCAGAAATAAGGCTTCAACCAAAGCAATCCTTCAGATTCAACAACTAAGAACCAAGCTAACATGCAAATAATGTCTCTGTGATTTGAGAGACTCGACAGCTCAGAGAGAGAGCAAAGTGCTCTGTCGTCCTGGAGTTTGATCTGTTAAAATCTCTCTCATCTATGTGCTTGGGGCACCTATCACACTTCTTGGCCGTGTGTCAGTCTGACAGCATTGTGGGTTTTGTTCAGGGGATTTTTTTTGTTTGTGCACATAATATCAGTTCAGCTCAGAGGATATTGGTTTCGCTTCTGGTACTTTTAGAATAAAAACCGCAAGATAGGGCACAGAGCAGAGAGGCGCAGCGCAGGTATACGTCACGATCGCTTCTGGAATTGGTTGCGCCTTGAAAGGTCAGTTGCAACGAGGTTGTTAGAATAATTTCATTATCAAAGGATAGACAGAACCACTGAAGTTATATCAAAGTTTGTTCACTTGCAAGTAGGGTCAGTTTACAGCACTCGCAGCATAAGTGACTAATGTAAGCCTCAAACAGTAGCTTATTTATGTGTGAAATACAATCCTAACAGAATTTGATGTCGTCAGTTGTCTATCTTGTCAGTTTAGATGTCGTCTCCTCTATCTGGTCAGACTTGATGGCGTCCCCTTTATCTGGTTAAAAAAAATATTTTTAGACAGCTGAAGTCATGACAGGAGACATAGATGGGGAATGACATGCAGCAAAGGGCCACAGGTCGGAGTCGAACCTGTGGCCGCTGCGTCGAGGAGTAAACCTCTATATATGTGGGCGCACGCTCTGCCAGGTGAGCTACCCAGGCGCCCAGGTTTGGTATCAATTTACAAGGCATGACGACCCCCTAGAGCGGGACCTGTAACCATAGCAATTTTTAATAGAAATTTTGCATTGACAGGCCACAAGACAGGTGTAGAGTGGGGAAAAAAATGAAAATCAACACTTTTTTCGACACATTTTTCGATGCTTTTTTCAACATTTTTGACGTTTTTTTTTTTAATGTTTTTGTCGCTTTTTATGACCTTGTTAGTGCCTTGTTTGATGCTTTTTTCAAAGCTGTATTCCGCTGTTTTCTAGGCTTTGAATGCCTTTAGTTGCTTTTTTCAACGTTTTTGGCGCTTTTGTAACTTCTATGTCATTTTCGTCAACATTCTTTGACGTTTTTTTTTTAAACATTTTATTCGCGAAAAGCGCTGCGTTGAACCATCCATGTTGTTTTTGGGCAATTTTTGTTGAAAGAAACCCACATTTCTGATAGAGAGAACTTTGAAAAGGGGTCAGACTTGACCCGAGGACAACAGGAGGATTAATCACAAGGCTAGAACTATTACCAGTGGCCTCATTGTGTCTGGGATGATTATATTTTTTTAAGAGATGTTTTTTATGTGAATCACCCCTCAGTTCCTCTGAACATTATAAGGACAAAGTACCTGGTAAAAGGTGCTAAAAGTGCATCAGTAAATATCGGAGCACATTACTATACCTTCCTACTCTGATGCAGCATCTCTTACTGGTATAAGGGTAAAAAGTTGTAGCTCCTGTGATGATAATTCTAATACCACACGTGTGGTATATGCACCATGCTTTTTTTCCTTTTACACATGAAGCCATCACCCTTCCCATCAACATCGCCATCATTATCAGTCAATGACACACACACACACACACACACACACACACATACAGACACACACACTCTCAGTCATACTCTCAATCTAAATCAACTACCTGTTATCAGTGCGTAGGTCGCAGCTTACAACTCTTATTGTGTAGGTGCACCAAAACGTAGCCCACGCATATACAGTGTTGTTACTCATCACTTTTGTGTGTGTGTGTGTGTGTGTGTGTGTGTGTGTGTGTGTGTGTGTGTGTGTGTGTGAGAGTGAGAGTGTGTGTGTGTGTGTGTGTGTGTGTGTGTGTGTGTGTGTGTGTGTGTGTGTGTGTGTGAGAGTGTGAGTGTGAACCCGGCCGAGCGAAAGCAGTTGTAACAACACGATTTATTAGTGGGGGAGCACTACGGGGGTGTTTTGGGGAAGAAAGGCCTTTTCTCGTAAAAATCTGTGTCTGTAGTTTCTGTTTTATCCAGTTATTGTGCAACAAAGGCAGGATAGAGTGCAGCTTCTTTCTTTTTTTTTCTCTTCCTCACTTTCTAATGATGTGTCGTCACAGTCTTCATCCCGGATGAACTAATTTTTGCAACCACTTCCTTTCACGCTTTGTGTGACTCCGACTCTCCCTCCCTCCTCCTAATCCTTTCGCCCTTCCTCCCTCCTTTCCAGAAGTAAGCACAGGTCACCTCTGACTCGACATCTGTCATACAGGATGAACGAAAAGATGTATTCATTATTGTTTTTATGAGGTAATGCAAAGTGAGACACACAGTTCTAAGTCTGATAGCCTGTTAAAACCACAGTACTCCAGACAACAAGATGTTCTAAACATTTTCCTGGATCTTTTTATCCAGTGATTTGTAGTTTTTTGTTTGCTTATTTGATGATGATGTCCCTGGTGCAGGTTTGAAAGAGGTTATTAGCTTATGTAAACGTATCCATATGAGTTCCAAGATGTTTTCACTTGTCAGGTTACACCTGGGTTTCCACCGTGATTGTACTGCATGCATTATGTCTTCCTGCTGTCGAGTCCTTCATCACCTTCTCTTTCAGCAATCGGTGGAACTTCCCCTGAGTTTGCATTGCAGCTGTGACTGCAAGCTGAAAATAATTGTGTGTGTGTGTGTGTGTGTGTGTGTGTGTGTGTGTGTGTGTGTGTGTGTGTGTGTGTGTCTGTGTGTCTGTGTGTCTGTGTGTCTGTGTGTCTGTGTGTTTTTGTTTTACTATATTCGTGGGGTCCAAAAACCGGGGAATACAGTATACTTGTGAGGTCTGCACAGCCTTGTGGGGCCCAAAATGCTGGACCCCACCAGGTTAAAGGGCTGTTTGAGGGTTAAGACTTGGTTTTAGGATTAGGGTTAGAATTAGGTTATGGTTAGGGTGAGGGTAAGGGTTAAGGTTAGGCATTTAGTTGTGATGGTTAAGGTTAGGGTAAGGGGCTAGGGAATGCATTATGTCAATGACGGGTCCCCACAAAGATAGTGAAACAAACGTTTGTGTGTGTGTGCTCTCTACCTTGACATGGCATTACAAACACAGACATACAGACAACGTGATTGTGTGTGTGTGTGCTCAGTTACATGTGCTATGACAGTTTAGGGAAATAGATCGGGGGGGGGGGGGGTTGTGCCAGGGGTACCGTTGTTTTTTTTTTGTTGCCAGACCTACGTCACTTTGCTGGAGACCTGCTAAATATTTTGTGTCACACCACTGTGTGTAACAAGCAGCCACACAGACTGCTCCTGTGCGTCTGTGCTTCACCACAGCTCATGGTGAGGCCAGATTGATTATCAAGATCGTAACCCAGTGCACAGGGAAGTTACCAGTACAGACAGACATACACGTGACAAGGAAAAACGAAGAGCGAGCAGAAGCTCCATTCTTAAGGCATCATGAGTCTCGTCAGTCTCACTCATTCAGTCTCGGGTTGCGTCAAAATGAAACTGTTGAAGAACACAGGGTGTTGCCACAGCCATGTGTTTCTGCTGCTAAATGATTACCAAACTCTTCATGTACTGCAACTGTAATTTCAAATTTGACACAGAGTTTTTTCCTGAAAATAATCTTGTTTACAAACGGATTCCCCCAGCATAAAAAAAAAAAAAGGTTGAATGTCTGCTCTATTGATTTATTAGGTGATGATCAATGGTTTTGAAGCGTAGTAATGAGGCAGAATTTCCTTTAACACACACATACGTGAGACCATCAAATAAAGAATAAATACTCTAAAAACAAGTCATTCTAGTGTTTTGAGTGTGGCTTGTAGCAGCAGCAGCCAGCTTCCTGCTCGGTGAGACGGGCTGCTCTCAGGGAGTTTCTCATGTTTGTTGTCGTTTGTGTTGTTTTGTGGTTTTCTGTCCTAGCGACCCATTTGTTGTATTACAGCTGTCTGACGACGTGGTATACGTCACCACCAACAATCTGGGTCAGCTGATTGTGTGTGTGTGTGTGTGTGTGTGTGTGTGCGTGCTGTTTTGTATTGAGTACTACCAAAATAACTGCCAGGTTTGCCATTACTTCTGTTGCCAGAGACACCATTGAAACCACAGATGTGTATCAATATTTTCACTTTGCATCAATGATATTGGATCGCTGATCATTGAAGCGATATATATTGATCCAGGTCTATGTACCGTTGCACCCCTAGAGCCTACCCCGGCTTTAATATACAGCCTCGTTTCTCCTTACTGATAAAGCTTTTACCATGCCAAGTCGTATCACTGGAGACGCTGCTCATCAGTCGTGGACCTCAGTAGTTCAGACATTGCAAACTGAAGCGTATCACTGATTTCTCCACATGCTCCTTGATCTCACTGTGTCCCTCTTCTTTTCCTCCCCATCTCTCCAGTCATGGTCTTCATCGGTTCTTCTCCTGTCGAGGAATAGCGCTGGCTGTGGAGACCTTTTGGAGGCGGGGCCACAGGGAGATCACCGTATTTGTCCCCCAGTGGCGTCAGAAGAGAGACCGACTCACAACAGGTACTCGTGTGTGTCCACGTGTGTACAGGGCAGTCAAGTAATAGAACAGTGATATGTTTCTCATTATTTGGGTTCTTTGCTGTCACATTGTATTTCTAATGAAAGAGTGATTAGCAGGTTGAAGTGCTGACTTTCAGCTTTAAGGGTTTTAAAAAGGTTACAGACCTTTTTTTATAACCCGTATAATATGCGTGCATGTTTGAGCATGCAGGACCTGAACAATAGGTGTGCGCGGGTTTTTTTTTTTTTGCTTTTCTATTTTATTATCATGTAATATTAATACAATTGTTATTTTTTTATTGCAGAGCAACATTTTTTAAACCAGCTAGAAGACCTGAGACTGCTCTCCTTCACTCCCTCCAGAGAGGTGTGTGGCCAGAGGATATCCTCACACGACGACAGGTACACACACACACACACACACACACACACACAGTCTTAAACTTTACTAGACATCTTTGAGGAGAGAGTCCACCAATCTTGAATGCTTTATTTCTCGACTGAAAACCACGCAGACAGAGTTGTTTAGACACGAGAGATTGAGTCGTAGAGCAGTGGGGGAACTCAGTTATCTCTGCGCATTTCAGTTCCATTACCAACTTTTCTCCTCCTACGCAAATATCTAACATTTTAAACACTTACCGCACCCATTTCCAACTACAGTCATACTGCATTTTCATAATAGAGATGAGTAAGCTCACTAAGGCTACATTTACATTGCTACGTTTTGGTTTTTAAGCTGAGTTTTGAGCCATATAGTGTTAATTTTGTCACCTGTTTTTAATTTAGTCTTAGTCTTAGGCCAAATGTCCTTGTTAGTTTTAGTCATATTTAGTCATTCACATATCTTTTTTTGTTAGTCAAGTTTTAGTCGACTAAAAGTCTCGTCATTTTAATCTAGTTTTAGTCAAAAGAAAACTCAATATATCTTAGTCACGTTTTAGTCAAGACATTTTAGTCTTTTTTTTTAAATAACAAATCATTTCTGAGATTATTCCTGATAACCATTTCAGTCAAATAGTGTTTCACACATCTCAAATATTGGTTAAATGTCGTAATTACCTGACAAAATACACTTGTTGAATGATTTTTGTTGAATGCAACTTTGTTGAACGCGTCTGGTTCTCTGATTTAAGAGACACATTCACAAATGATGAACTTGTTCTGAAGAGTATTTTATTTTGAACCAACACAATTCAAAAGCTGGGGCCCAACAGACTCCGACTGACAAGTTACAAAGGTTTTCAAAACGTTTTTTGGTTGCCTTGTGTCTCAGTTTCCTGTTCAGAGCAGAAATAAAATAAGTATACCCAGAAAAACTGAAAAGAATATGCCTACTGTACTGTAGGCCTAAAATACAATATCATGGTATGTAAAATGCGACCAAATATCGAGCCTCTTCCTTCTACATGTCGTCGGCGCTCTGGCAGAAATCTCTGGTGTTCGTTACAGTCTATGGGTGTTGTGTTCTTGCTCCACGTTGTTTCGTGTTGCCAGAGGCTGGCAACAACAGCACGAACTCATTCGAAATATTTTGAAGGCGTAATAGCTGTATATTCTATCTCATGATGAAAAAGACGGTTGTAGACGAACATGAAGAGATATTTTATCTTAGTTTTTATTTTATGCAACACATTTTAGTCTCGTCTTTTTTTCATCAACAGTAATGCATGTTAATTTAGTCGTAGTCAGCGTTTTTGGGCATTGGTGCAGTCTTGTCATCGTCTCGTCATGGAAAAAAAGTTTGTTGACGAACATATTTAGTCTTGTCTCGTATGATGAAATTAACACTAGAGCCATAAGCAAACTCCTAAAGTGTTTTTAGCTCCCGTAGAAGAACTAATCTCTGTTTACACTAACACGGCCAGACCGCACGTTTCATCAACATTCTCATATACTGGGCAAGTGCGTGCCGGGCAAATAGGAGGCAGCATGTACACTCCGCCTGTTGCTGGTAGTTGCCATGGTAACGTTAGTAGCTTAGTCTCAGAGAACGAGACCCAATCAGACAGCGAGACGTTGGCGTCCGTGTAGCCAAAGGTCTCTGTTTGCGGCCGTTGAGACTGCAACACAACCACGGCGATTCCAAATCAAAACGGGGTCGGAAGTGTTTTCAAATGTCTCCGTTTTTTTGGGGCTCTGAAACGCCAGAGCAGTGTGAATGCGAGGTGTAAACGTAGCAAAAGAATATTGGCTTTTTAAACCAAAACGTAGCAATGTAAATGTAGCCTCACTAGAGGACAGCTTCAACAGATGTCTAGAAAAAAAGTGTTCTATAATGATTTAAAATACTGCAAGAACTGCTCTGTTTTGGTGTTTAGGCCAGATGAAGTGAGTTTAGAAAGCCACATCTCTCAGCAACTTAAGATTGACCAGCAACTATATCCGTTCTCACAGATGGATTAGGTGTTTATTTGTGTTTGTGGTTAGTGAAAATGAATTGACTTTAAAATAAACTCAGCATTCAAGGTGTTCCTCTGCCGGTGGATTCCCCTCTGTGAGCTGCAGCGGCCCAGCTGGGAACCAGCTTAATCTGACCTTTTAAACGCAGGGAAAATCCACAGTGTCTAATCTATATTCTCTCTCTGTTAGGTTCCTGCTCCACCTAGCAGAAAAAACAGACGGGATCATCGTAACCAATGACAACCTGAGGGACTTTGTCAATACCTCGGACACCTGGCGCAAGATCATTCAAGAGAGGTGATTGTGTGTTACCTATACACAGCTCAGTCAGTCATTCACTTAGTATATGTTCCATTACCCAACATGATAGTGGAAAGTCCCATGGAGGCAGACTGCCAGCTGGATGACAAATGTTAAGGGTGTAGTGTCCATTTACTGCCAGTTTAATTCGATTTAACAACATTCTTTAAGTAAAAGAAGAACAAACAGAACCTCAAGGGCAAAGTAACATTCACAGGGGGGGTTAGTAATGTTTGACTTGATGTACACACCTAATGCTAATAGAAGATTGATTTTTGTTTAAGTTCAAATAAAATACAAAAAAAACCTACATAAATATCTTGCCTTTTCAAGATCACAAATTACAACTATAATTTTTGGCAGGTTCATTTAGTTTTTTTCTATTCTGAGAATGGTAATATTGCTAGGACAATTAGAGCAACTCCCTCGGAGTTGATTCGAGGAACTACAGGAGACCAGGAGAATGCAGTTGTTAATAGAATTCACCGGTAATCACAATGTGTAGGAACTCATCAATGAGATAAATGCTTTACATAAAGTTTTAATCCAGTGTTAAAAAAAAAAAACTACACTAAAACTGGACAGTGTAGGTTCAACACTTGCATGCAGTATTCTTAGCGCAGTGGTTTTAATTTGGTAGGTAAATCATTCCTGTATCAGTTGATATTTGGTTATTGAATGTTTTTGAGGGCCTTTTATGTCCTAAATGGAGCCAGGCCAGGTAGAGTACAGCTCTATACTGTACAATGACTATGGTTAAGTACCTCATACAACCCCACATGAAAATATCCAAACTGTCCCTTTTAAGGTTGAAGCTGTGAAATGGTTTGCTAACATTTGAATTGACAGAGCGTGTTTGGTGCTATATACAGCCTGGGAGTAAGCACTGACAAGACGGTTAAGTGCTAAACAAATACTGTAGATGTTAATATACTTTTGTATATTGCAATTCTTCTGTTTTAATACAATTTTGCCTTAAAGGTCCTATGATATGCTGCTTTTTGGATGCTTTTATATAGACCTTAGTGGTCCCCTAATACTGTATCTGAAGTCTCTTTTATATAGACCTTAGTGGTCCCCTAATACTGTATCTGAAGTCTCTTTTATATAGACCTTAGTGGTCCCCTAATACTGTATCTGAAGTCTAATTCCCAAAATTCAGCCTTGGTGCAGAATTACAGCCACTAGAGCCAGTCCCACAATGAACTTTCCTTAGGATGTGCCATTTCTATGTCTGTAGCTTTAAATGCTATTGAGGAGGAGAGAGGGGGGGGGGGGAAGGTGGAGGGTGGGGGTGTGGCCTTGACCAACTGCCATGCTTCACTTGTTTTCAAGCCATGATGTCTCTCTCTTTCTCATGGGTGGGCCAAATTCTCTGGGCGGGCAAAGCAGAGAAAGGGGAGGTAACCTTTCCCCTTATGATGTCATAAAGGGAAGATTCCTGATTGGCCCATCTGAGCTTTCATTTTCTCAAAGGCAGAGCACGATACCCAGGGCTCGGTTTACACCTATCACCATTTCTAGCCACTGGGGGACCATAGGCAGGCTGGAGGAACTCATATTAATGTTCAAAGAAAAAGAAAAAAAAAACTCATAAAGTGACATTTTCATGCCATGGGACCTTTAATACTGTTATGAGGATTTAAAAACATATTTCTCGCAATAGCAAGATTGCAAATTCATGGCCCTGTAATTTTCCACTTTAAAAACAGCTCAGATCTTACACTAATCTGGTCATAGACGGAGAGGAGTTCAGATTAAGAAAATACAAAGTCCCTCATCCTGTGCCCTTACTATCTAAAGCCAACATTTGTATTGTATTATAAAATAGTCATATTTCTTTCCTTTTCACTAATAGGTTGCTTCAGTTTACATTTGTGGAGGACCACTTCATGATCCCTGATGACCCTCTTGGGAAAAACGGACCTCATCTGGACCTCTTCCTGTGTAAAGACAACAGGTATGTTTTGCCTGCAGATGTGTGGGAATACGTACGGTGACTTAATAAATGTTGAGCTATTGTTGCCGCTTGTGCTCAATCAATCAATCAATCAGTCAGCATTTATTTATATTAGGGGTGTAAGAAAAAATCGAAACACTTGAGTTTCGCAATATTTTATTTTGCAATACTGTATCGATTTTCAAAAGGAAATATCGTTTTTTTATTATTATTATTATTATTATTATTATTATTATTATTATTATTATTTAAAACGTTCAGAAATATTCATGTAAGGTTCACGTTTATGTTGTGTTTAAACCCCCTACCGCTAGATGGCTATGCTGAGACGCACCACTAGTGTCCTTGCCTAACAGTGCCTAGCAGTGCTAGAAGCTAACAATGTAGCTATGGCTGAACTTTGGCCTACTTTAACATATAAACATTAGCTCACTAAGAACCTGTGAACCACAATCCCAAACTGGTAGTTTGATTTTCTGTGTGCTGAATTGTTTACCTAAAGTAAACTTCTTTGACTTTTATGAACATCATGTCTTTTTTTAAATATTAGTTTTTCTAAAATTATACTTAAAAAATCCCAATATATCGCCTTACGCACAGTATCGAAATATATTGCAATATATTGAATCGTGACCCATGTATCGTGATACGTATCATATCGCCAGATTCTTGCCAATACACAGCACTAATTTAGTTTGTGTTTTTGTAACAGCTGGTTGCTGTAAATTGTAGTGGTTTACAGCAACCAGCAGGTATCCAAAGTGCTTTACATCAAGGACCAAGAATAAAACCACTTGTACCATGGTCCGGGTCAACCCAGGATTCTGATTGGCTGCAGGGTGTCCATTAAAAAGGGTTACAGAAAAAACAATAAATAAGAACCTTATGGGACTGGAATGATTGTTCCAGGTATTAGTCACACCCTCAGGCGTAACCAGGTACGTGCGTAAGACAGTTAGTGCAACTTACTTCTTGCAGCTTGTGTGTTAGCGCCATCCTGTGGTGTTAAGAGGACGAGGCACTGAAGCACCACACTGTTGGAAATAACAGATTCACATTTCCTTTTTCTTTTAATGTAGGGCATTCATTGAAAACGGTAAACAGTCCTATATAGATACATAGATATGTCTGATAACACTTTTTTATGGACACCCTGCAGCCAATCAAAATTGAGTATTCACCCAGACCATGGTATAGTATGTATTAAAAGCCATCCTAAATAAATAAGTTTTGAGTTTAGATTTAAAAAGAGCTACGTCTTTAAAAGTATGAATACATGGCAGTACATGGCTGACCTTTTCACACTTGTCTCCACTCTATTTCTTCCTCTCAGGATGGCTCCAGCCACTACCCTCCCTCTGAGACCCCCAGACTTCCGGCCGTCCTTCCAGCCGCAGCAGCCGGTTTACGTCCAGGCCCTCCATTCGGCTCCCCGGACCCCCGCCCCCACGCCCCGGCCCCCTACCTCCCTGATGCCCCACTCCACTGCGCACTGGCCCCACTCGGGTCCACCCGAGTGGCACCCGCCCCGCCGTTCCCCTTCCCCCTCGCCCTCGCCCCCTCCCCAGCGGTCGCCGGGGGAAACGTCCGAGCTCAAGAGGAAGCTGTACGACATCTTCCCCGACCAGAAGCAACGGATCGACCGCATCCTCAGCGACAACCCGTACATGAGAGACCTGAACGCCCTGTCTGGCCTGCTGCTGGGATAGATGACTGGCTCAGCCCGGAGAATCAGCAGACACACACACACACACACACACACACACAGTACATATGCAAGAATATACATGTCACGCATCAAAATAATTTATTTTACCATTTCTTCCAGCCTGGAGGGCATGGGAAGTTTGATTTTGATTTGAATATAATTTATACACAAAGACTGATCATCAAACGAGCTGCTATTGGCAAAAAATATTTTTTTAATGATCTCCCCCCCCCCTCCTCCTCTTTTGCTCTGAAATCGATTAAGGTGAACAACTCTGGTGTCTACAGAACCAAAATGTTTACAAATTGCCATATTTGTCAAGCAGCAAAGTCTATATTGTTCAGATGGTCATACGTTGTTGCAGGTCCCTGACAACAATCCAGATGTTCCTTGAATGTGGGAGAAAATGTTTCGGAGCAACAACAGTGAACTGGTCCCACTGGTGGCGGTCTGGCTCCAGCGTTTACCATCAGACTCTAACACTCTGAACATACAAGCTCTGAGCTTTTTATGGATATCATTTGTGTGTTTTTATGTTTTCAACATATTAGTTATACACTTGTTCTGTAACAGGGAATTCACTGATAGGCAGTACCAGGCTCTTGAACTCAATGTCAGTGAGTAGTTTCAGCAGTCTGGAGTCGTCGACAGGAGTACCACTGGGTTTCCCCCCCCCCCATTTTCTTGTCAGTGTACTTTGAGGAAGCATGATGAGATCACTAGCTTTAGCATCATAAAATCACTGTTAGTGACCGTTAATGTTGGGTACAAATCCCCAAAAGCCGTATTGGCATAGTAGACACAACTTTACTTTCAGTTTTGCAGCTAACCACATTAAAGAAGAAACACCTTTAGGCATGTGTAAGGTCAAGATTTAGAAGCTATATAGATGGGCAGTTATAACTGTGTAGTTTTCAAATTATTTCAGACACGTCAGATATGTATTATACCTAACACACACATATATATATATATATATATATATATATATATATATATATATATATATATATATATACACACACACATATATATATATATATATATATATATATATATACACACACACACACACACACACACACACACACACACACACACACACACACACAGGCTGAATTAGGCTGAATTAATCTCAATCCATTGCTCTTATTAAAGCAGTGCTGCCCATCTCGATCCCTTTAAAATCTTACCGGTATATCCTTGCCTTTACTCCAGAAATGATTGCCTGGCTGAATCCAAATAATGCTTTTTTTCAACTACTTTTACTAATTCTTCCAAAAATGTCAAAACAATAGCAACTAACGTATAAAAAGTGTTTGGTTTTTTGGGTTTTCTTTTTTTTTTTAAAGGATCATTCTTTTTCAGTCAAATCTTTGTTCGCATTAATAATGATTTACTTTAAAATGCCTTTTGTTTGACAGAAATTGGCTCAATAATCAGAAGGAAGTTTGAGTGTATTTGAGTACCACCACTTCTCTGTCATTGGAGACACCTTCTCTGGTAGCTCTGTTGCTTCTCAAGCCTTGCCGTGTTTGAAACGATCACTGCAAAGCTGCAGGAGAACTCGGGTGCTGAAACTGAATTTGCTGCTCTGATACTGTATATCTAGACGAGGATTTGAACATTTGGTTGAATCGGTTCCCGGCATCGGTTGTTCCAGTTAGATGCGCTGTTAACTGCGTTTTCAGGAGGCTGCAGTCACTAGTTCTACATCAGCATTTTGTTCTAAGATGCTCTGTGAAATACCCGCCTCGGATCTTTCGGCGATATGCACGTCAGTCCACTACACTACAAGAGTTTGGATTCATCCTTTGTTGATAGAGTTAAGTGACCCCGACTTAAATTTCAAATCACAATCCATGCGTTTGCTCACCGGAAGAAACATTTTGCAAAGATGACATGATATACCTAAGTTACATTTGTAATTAGTGTTTAATAGCTGAATTTATTAATGCACTGAAGGTAATAATTGTGTAGTGTGTAAAACAAGGTTTCATTGATGAATCGTCAGAAAGCTTGTTTTGTTTTTTTACCCTCCTACACCCAGAGAATGTGGGGCCGCAGCTTGCATATTTGACATGCATCTGAGTTTTGTAATATACAAACACTTTATCTCCTTGTAAGAAACAAAAAGAATCTCTGCACAAAAACCTTTTACAAGGGGTCAAAATCATTTTGTTCGTACTTGCTCTGTTGTAAGGATTACTGAAGGATTTCCACTTTTGTTGTATTATAATTCTTTCGTGTGTATCGATTTTTTTTTTTTTTTTTTT
This sequence comes from Sander lucioperca, assembly GCF_008315115.2. Lineage (NCBI taxonomy): Eukaryota > Metazoa > Chordata > Actinopteri > Perciformes > Percidae > Sander > Sander lucioperca. The sequence continues at coordinate 25,035,166 of NC_050179.1, read as the reverse complement.
TTGTAAATACAAGCATTTTGGGCTACGGTGCACATATGGTTTAATGTATGTGGAAAAACAAAATAAATGCGGCAGTCCCCATACAACTTTGTTTTGCGTGACTTTGCTTAGTGTTTATTCACATTTTGCTTTACTTCACTTTTAACTTTTATTTTGCTGCTAGAGTTACAGGAGAGCAGCGTGTGGAGTCCTGTCTCTTACCCTAACCCATAACATTAGTCCTTCTGATAATATTACTCAGTCCTTCCAGAAAAATGCAGAGTTTTTTTGTGATTGTTGTGGGCAAACAGCCTTGATTATGCGGCACGTTTTCTTAAAAAATGCAATGGAATATGCGGGATATTTATGCAATTTTAGGCAATGAAATTACAGGAACTTGCCAAAATTGCGGGAACTTGCAAAAACTGCGGTTTCGTCATGGCTTCATCACGGGGTTTGCAGCTTTTCGATGATGTTCACGTCGCGTAATTACGTCACTTCATAACGTTCCCATGGCAACAGGGGAAAATGGCTGCTCTTGTGTGAAGTTAACGCAACATCTTTCAACTTTCTGCTAAGATATATGTGACTTTTTTGCAATGAAAATGCAGGGGATTATGAAATCATGCAAGCCCCGCATATTTTGTGTGGAAAACGGCAATTTATGCGGCGAAAGTGTGGTGTATTTGAAAAAATGCGGGCCCCGCATAAATATAAGCGGACTCTGGCTGATTATGCATTGAATTATGCGATCGCATAATCGCGTTTTTCTGGAGGGACTGAATAATTTATACTTCATTAATCCCGCAAGGGAAATTACAATGTTTTACAATGTTTTCATTCTGTTATTACACACTACACACAGGCCTGAAATACACACACACACATATGCTCAGTACCTGTACATGCTCTAATAGAGAGATGTCAGTGTGAGGGCGCTGCAGCTGTCGATGGACTGGCGCACCGAGCAGTTGGGGGTTCGGTGTAGAGCTGCAAAGATTAATCGATTAGTTGTCAACTCTTAAATTAATCGCCTACTATTTTGAAAATCGATTAGTCGGTTTGAGTAATTTTTTTAAGACAAAAGTAAAAATTCTTTGATTCCAGCTTCTTAAATGTGAATATTTTTCTAGTTTCTTCTCTCCTCTGTGACAGTAAACTGAGTATTTTTTGAGTTGTGGACAAAACAAGACATTTGAGGACGTCATCTTGGGCTTTTGGGGAAACACTGATCCACATGTTTCACCATTTTCTGACATTTTAGAGACCAAACAACTAATCGATTAATCGAGAAAAAAAATCAACAGATTAATCGACTATGAAAATAATCGTTTGTTGCAGCCCTGGTTCGGTGACTTGCTCAAGAGGAGATGAACCGGCATCCAACTCCCTTCAGACTGAGCTACTGCCACCCCTACAACTGATGTAACCTATATTGACAGAACATATGTAAATGGCAATATGCATCCCCTTGTACATGTTCACAGAGTCCTAGAATACTAAGAATGGTTCAGACTCTCTGTTTACTACAGCAGCTTGTGAGCCTGTGTGTAACAGAGGCAGATAGCAGTCTACACCCCAGTCAGGCCAACAGAGAGCTACAGGCATTCTGATGCAAGCGCATCAGAATGAAGAAGAGAAGTGTAGAAATGGATGTTACCTATTGAACATCCCACCCTAATGTCACTGTGCATGTGTTTGTGTTTGCACAGTGCAACATCCACGTGTGGTTATGCTTTGTGTTTAGTTGCAGTGTAGATATTTGGGCTCCCGGTAAAATGAGTTATAAGTTAAGATTCAAGATACACTTTGGGCCTTATTGCTATTAAAAAAAAAGAGTCCCCATACAACATTAATTGCATTGTATGGAAGCCCTTTTACTTTTCCAAAGCATTAATAAAGCCTTAACAGGGGAAACCTCTAGGTCACCCAGTAAGTGCGTTCGCCCCATGTAGGCTGAGTCCTGCAGCGGCGCGGGTTCGAATCCGACCTGCTGCCATTTGCTGCGTGTCATGCCTCATCTCTCCCCCTTTCATGTCTATCCACTGTCACTTCATAATAAAGGGAAAAGCCCCCCAAAAAAAGTCTTTAAAAGAATAATAATAAAACATTATTTTACGTAGGTTCTGCTTCCGCATCAGATTGAAATCAACCTGAATTATTGATTATGTGCTTTGACAGCACAGCGGTACTTCTGCAGATTATCCACTAGGGGTCAGCGTGCATTAAGATATGGCCGCTGCAGTAATGTTTTCGCTCGTTCACTTTACAACTTCTGGCTTTACCAGATGTCTTACAGTATATACTGTATATATATCATCTGTGACCTCACATTGGGCGAGGCAGAATAGTGCACAGAAGTGGATTGTAGATTGTAGAGATAATGAATCAGGATGCCATCATATCCCAGCAGGCATTTCAAAAAAAATAACACGACTACATCTTTTTTCACTATTCTCCACTGCAAAAGAAGAAATCAACACATGGATGGATATTTCAAACTCTAACTTGATCTATTTAATTTCAGAGTAAATTACAATACAATACATACTGTATTCAGCATAGGTGTAGAGCCCCAAAATATAGTAAAAGGTTATCATAAAAGCCAAAAGTATAAGTCAATACATAAATAAATAATAATTTTATTTAACCATGTGGAAGAGGGGGCAAGAGGACCATGCAGGGGCATTAGCCAATCAGGTGAGGGCCACAAAGGCAAGGCAAGGCGAGTGTATTTATATAGCATATTTTAGCAACAGGGGAATTTAAAGAGCTTTACACAAAGCAATAAAAGTACCATACTGTAAAAAGTCAGATTTCCATGTCTTTTTAGATAATAAAGCAGGTCGAGGTGCTATCTAAATACTGTAAAGGTTTTAAAGTGGCCATATTATGCTCATTTTCAGTTTCATAATTGTATTTTGAGGTTATACCAGGGCTGGTTTACATGGTTTAATTTTCAAAAAACACACTGTGTAAAAATGTAATTTTTTTTCAGTGTTTTGGTCGTCTTTTTTGACAATTTTGTCACTTTTTCTGATGGTTTTTTTCGGCACTTTATCTGACGTTCTTTTATTAAAAAAAAGTTTTCAAATGCTATAAAATTGACTTAATACACCCAAATTCAATGAAAGTAGTGAACTGATCATTACATTTACTTGTGAAGAGAGTTGTACGGAGCCATCCACGTTATTTATTTTTGACAATTTGGTTGAAAGAAACCCAAATTTCTGATACAGAAACTTTTTGAAAATGGGTCAAATTTGACCCGAGGACAACAGGAGGGTTAAAAAAATCTAATTGAAAAACAATGCTTGACAAGGATTGCTTGACAAATCAATTAGATTTTTTACATGGCACATCTTTTGTGACCAGTGTTAATACAGTGTGAAATTCTATTAAAGCTCACTGTTTACAATCTGCTTCAGTTGTAGTGTGCTAAGAATAGAGAATGTTTCTTTACAAAGCCAAAGCCCTCTGAATAAGTTGCCATGGTGCGTTTAAGGTTCTGTGTTCTCTTTTGTGGTCAGTTTTTCACGAGGAATATATTTGTGTAGGATAATCCCTTTTAGGCAAGGAGCAGTTTAGACCAAAATGGTGGTTTTCACAAATTTAAACATGGCATTTTAACAAATTTTCCCCCCAAGTCCATACTAATGTCCTGATTGGGGTCCTATAGACTTCAAATAAAATATACTTAGGGCGTTTTCACACATGAAAGTCCGAACCAAGGTCCGGACCAAGGTTCATGTTTTTGTTACATTGTCTACATTTGATCCGGTAAGTTTTGGTTTCACACTGCAGTTATGCAAGCGCACTAAAGATCTATACGTGACAAAACTACGTCCTGCCGTCATCACATACGTGAGCTGCGTCTCCAGATACTTATAATTGATTGGTTTGTAGACGGGCTTCCCCGTCCTCTCGTATCCTCTCTCTGTGTCGGAGTTTTTTCAGCTGACTGCTGCTCTCCCATACGGCCGCGGCTCTTTTTGTTTTGTTGTGATGTTGAGAAGCAAGACACTGGAACTTTCTGGAGAATTTATTCAGAGACAAACGGAAACCTACACTGTACATTTACTACCACTTAACAAATAAAATGCTGATGCATTCTCAGCTCTGATAGCCGACAGCTGTCTGCTCTGAGCGCATTCACCGTCACTCTCACTCTCTCATGTAGCCTAAGCACTAAGCACCGAGCTATTCCTTAAAGGAGTTTCCCCGGTCTTGTAACACAAGGAGAGCCTGCCAGAGCTTCTTCTATTTGGTCCGAAAGTCCGAACCATCCAAAAAATGCTTTCACACTGTAAACGAACCGGACCATGGTTCAGTTTGGTCCGGACCGAGACCACCTCTTTTGGTCGGACCAAAATTTGGTCTTTTGATCCGGACCGTGGTCCGGGGGAGGTTTCACACCTGTAATTTTGGTTCGGATCAAACTGAAAAGTCTGAAAGTCCGGACCAAATGAGGTATGTGTGAAAACGCCCTTAGTTTTTTGATTGTTTTACCACCTTGATACTTGATTATAAATGATTTTGAACGGATGGGTTTCAACAGTCAGCTACATCAAACAAGACTAAAACCTGGTTAATGCAATGGATTTGAATATGCTCTACCTATATGTGATTGGTGGGAGCAGTACTTTTTACACACCACTACCCTCCTAAATCAAAAAATAAAATTTTTGCCTGTGAATGAATTTGCTACTTGCACACTGGTTACTTTATATTTCATATTATACATATTTTATTATATATATATATATATCATTTTTTATCTTTGCTATCTTATTTTATTTTATTTATTTTTTAATCTCATTTATTATTTTTAGTATATTTCTTGTATTGTTTCTGTATGTGTGTGAGTGAGTATGTGTGTATGTCCAAGTAACTTGCTGCTTGTAACAGAAAAATCTATCTATCTATCTATCTATCTATCTATCTATCTATCTATCTATCTGTCTGTCTATATGTCTATCTATCTATCTATCTATCTATCTATCTATCTATCTATCTATCTATATATATATATGTATCTATCTATCTATCTATCTATCTATCTATATATATATATATATATATATATATATATATATATATATATATATATATATATATATATATGTATCTATCTATCTATCTATCTATCTATGTATCTGTCTGTCTGTCTGTTGGTCGGTCGGTCAGTCAGTCAATGGTTCAACGTTTTATTTTTAAATTCATGATCAATAAACCAAATTTATATGACATTATACCTAATTTTTGAGTTAGAAAAGCAGAAATTATTAATTATTTTGACTAATAGTGAAGATCAAAGGATGTTGAGTGAATCACAGACTGGTTTATGTCATAGTTTAGTCACGATACTGTTTTAAAACCATTTAAATGTGTCACCATTTTTGCAGTTTCTAGAATTTTTCTAAAATTACGGTAAATTCCTCTGACCACAGTTCCAGTAACTCTTTCAGCTCCTACTTCAGGGCAGGGTCTTTTCCCTTTTCCCGCATAGGAACCCTTAGTGACCAGGCAACGTCTGAAACACAAACAGTATATATTCTTCACTGTCTGTTGCAATTCGCCTACGTATGCTAACTCATAAGACAAACATAACGCATTCAACCAGCTAATTGTTAATGCTAGTTAAACGTACCCGTCGTTTTGTTCGCCTGTTGCGCTCTGCTCTTCTGTCTTCCTTCCATCATATTAATTAGGATCATATTACGCTAGAGCCTTCATCTTCTGTGTTTCTCTGTTAAGTACTCCAGCCTAGTCTTTAAACACCGCCGTTCAAACTCCATTATGAGGATCCTATAAAGACCGTTGCCATGCTTGCGTCACTCCCTTACCTCTCCTACCAGTTCCTATGGCCACTTGGCCAGTGCAAATGCAAATGGAAAAACCGGTTTTGGGGGAGAATAGTTAGTAGAACTGTTTAGAAGTGGACTGTTCTTATAACTACGTTCCTGTAACTACTTGATCGGAAAGAGGCTACTGTCACATGATTATCGCCAGAGAATGAAATGCTCAAATCTGACAGCAGAGGGAGGCGTTTGTTCATTCGATCCACTCATTCGTGGCTTTCATTGTCCTCCTTCTTCTACTGTATATTTAAAAAGGAGGTGTCCCTTTATTCACAATTCACAATGTATTCACAAAAGTTAAAAGACAAGTACAATCATAAGACATGATGCAGATGTGTGAAATGGGACACCCTGGTAAGCTGTTCAAAGCATTTGTAAAGGGGCCAAGACACTAGCAAATGATAGACATTCTATATATATAATCATATTGTTTGGATTACAAAAGTAAACATGTATTGTACAATAACATTTACAACCTACACAAAAAGAAAAAGAAAAGAGAAACCATAACTACCCTAACTCTACCTAAGTGGTTCCAAAACATTTAGTCCACCCATCTAAGGACTGGTCAAATATAAGATGCAAGAAGCAAGCAATAAAGCAGGTAAGTATTTCAGTAGAAAAAAAGAAAAAATAAATTAATTGAGAGTGACTATTTAAAAGTCCCCAGGTGTTTAGAACAGGCTATTCAAGCTTTAACATATTTTGGTAGTAACTGTTTTCTCTTTTTAACCCTTGTGTTGTCTTCCCGTCGACCATTCAACTTTTAGTTTTTCTGGGTAAACATTTTAAAGGTGCCCTGCCACACGTATTTCATTACTTTGTGGTTAATGTCTGAAATTCTACCATGGACTCTGTAAAAAGAATTTGTGGAATAAAATGGCTTGGTTACCTTGTTTCAAGCCATTCTAGCGTGGTATAGAAAGCCTGCAGGAAGACTCAGCTCGATTTGTGCCAGTTCTCATTAATATTTAACGCGCTAAGCTGCTTGACTCTGATTGGCTAACAGCTAGCCAATGAGAGCCTGGCTATCAGCACCCTTTACCCAGCGCAACTGGGCGAGCTCATGAATAGTAATGAGCTCAGGCAACACCACGTCAGACTGACCAGCTTTTGTAATTGGCCTGATTTCTCTTTCAGTGGCTAGAGCTGACAGAGGAGGTAGCAGTTCATTTTCACATTCACGACATAACAGAAACACATATGGACCTAACATATTTCATTTGTGTGGCAGGACACTTTTAAATTAAAACTTCTTTTTTTGTTTTTGTTTTTCGAACACTTGTCACTTTTGTCACAATTTTGTTTTTACTTTTTAACTTTTTTTTAATTTTTAAAGCTTTTTCTGACATTTTTGGCACTTTTTTCAACGTTCTTTTGTCTTTTTTTTTTTTTTTTTCCAAATGCTATCAAATTGAATAAAACACCCAAATTCAATGAAAGCACTGAACTGATTTATTTTACTTGTGAAGAACGGAACCATCCACGTTATTTTCTTTGACAATTAGGTTGAAAGAAACCCAAATGTTTTGAAAATGGATGAAATTTGACCCGAGGACAACAGGAGGGTTAAACAGACACAGACAAAGACATTTTTGTAGTGTATTCAACCTCATTCCAAACCTGTGGCCCTCTGCACACCACACTGAAGCTTGTGCATTTCAAATGCTTCCTTGTCCTATAAGTTTGTGTGTGCTTAAAAGCACCACAAACAGTGGGTGTGCCATGTATAAACTGGGCCTGGATAACACGTCCCCGACTCTCCTGTTTGGTTTGTTTCACCTGTTAGGGCAGGACAACCTTTCCTTTTGCTTTTCTTTTCTTTCTTTTTTTACGCACATTTAGTTCATCGGGAAACTCTGAGCTCCACCCAACCTAAACCTGTGCAGAGGCGAGGGCTAATGAGCCGGAGTAACTGAAAACATCTGTTTGGTTGTGAAGGGTCTTTGACAAACTAGCATTCCCCTGCATTCCACCTCGTGTCCTACAGCCACATTGCAAAAAATACAGCTTTCCTTTTCTCTATATATTGTGAAAACAAAAAAGAAAGTAAAATATTCAGCCGGTAGGGTCAAATGGTAGTAGGCCTATATATATTTTTTTAGTAGACTGAGGATTCTCTTTTTGAACCGTTTCCCACTTTTAAACTTTTAAAGTGACCATATTATGCTCATTTTCAAGTTCATAACTGTATTTTGAGGTTGTACCAGAATAGGTTTACATAGTTTAATTTTCAAAAAACACCATATTTTTGTTGTACTGCACATTGCTGCAGCTCCTCTTTTCACCCTGTGTGCAGGTCTCTGTTTTAGCTACAGAGTGAGACTTCTCACTGCTGTAACATCTTTGTTGGCAGTCTCACATGCGCAGTAGCTAGGTAAGATCACATCATCTAGCTAGCTGTTTGTTTCTACAACTTCAGTAGTACAAGGCAGGATTAGCCGGGAGACTTTGAGGGCACACTTCCAACTTTGCATGGAATACCTGCAGAATAGGGACATGTAAGTAGTTCTATTGTAGATTATGGTGAACTAGTTTGTATTGCAGCAGTGTTTTGCAAGTCAGAACGAGCTAGCATGCTAGCGCTAGCATGCTACGGTTAGCCACCTCGTTTTGGCTAGTGACGTAAAAAGCCCTGCAGATTTTGAACAGCTCACCCGGAGACTGAAGGCAGGTCACATTCAGAAACCGTATCTCACTCAAAACAGCATGGATGTTTTTTTTTTTTTAAAGTTTGTATGCGTGTGGAGCACCAGAGACATATAACACCCCAAATCCCAGAAAAAAGTGATTTTTTTTTTCATAATATGGGCACTTTAAAACTTTTGAAAACTTTTTCAGTTTTTCAGTTCACTATTTTCATTGAATTTGGGTTTTTTTTCTCCAATTCTATAGCATTTGGGGGGGAAAAAACGATAAAAGAACGTTGAAAAAAGTGACAAAAATGTCAGAGAAAGATTCAAAAACGTAAAAAAAAAAAAAAAATCTACAAAAACTTTGGAAATAGTGACAAAATTGTTTTAAAAAAAAGTGACAAAAGTGTCGAAAAAGACGATCAAAACGTTGAAAAAAAAGTTTGTACTTTAAATTTTGACCCAGAAAAAAACAGAAAGTTTCCTAGTTGACGGGAAGACAACAGTTAAAGGTTGTGTCCATGTAGACACACGAGTGTCTGCTGCTACAAAGCAAAGCAGGCTACCACGGATGCCAAAAGGTAATCAATCCTGCCAGAGTGAAACTCAATATTGTGCTTCCTGATATTGGATAAGGAGGAATTTTAAGGGGGGGAGGCCCTGTAGGTGTCGAGATCACACAGACACACGTATGAGGTAAACGCTTATATAAGGAGGGCACACCTTTCAGTCTCTTTGCCTTCATGCAAATGTGTGCGGTGTGTGTTTCAGGCAGATCCCATCCAGCCTGATCCCTGCCAAGCAAACACATGGACTTAGGGAAACTTATTACATATTTGTCTTTATTGACCAGAATAATTAAAAAAGAAAAAATATGAACCTCTTAGTTGGAGATTCCCATTATCATACTATCCCTTAGTGTATCTGTTTATTCAGAGACACAAGAAACACTCATTTACAAACACATACCAGGAGCAGCATTACATAAGCAACATGCAGCTCGCAAACCTGGCTCTCATTTTGCAAATGCATGTAGCTTGTGTTTCAGGCAAAGTGACAATGTGCCAACACTGACAATGTGTGTATGTCTAGAGATTATTCCCTGACTGCAGGGATAAATACTGATGCTTATCGAATGCAGGTCTGCTCCAGCCAAAAGATTGCTTTGGGGAAATTCCCTGCAGGCCAGGGCCAAGCAGTCTAATTTGGGACAGATTGGGGGTGCTTCTTGTTGCAATGAGAGGCCTTTGCATGCAAAGCATGCATGGCTACTGCACAACTAGTTTGACAGTGACACTGTTTGACTCTAGATTTCAGGAAGAACAGAGCAAATACTTTTGTCTCCCTGTGGATTTTTAGAATTGGACTCTTAGATGTGTAAACAAGCGTTTTTTTTTATACTTAATCTTTTTCACGTTCCATATTTTAGTACATATATGGCACCCCTAAACGTATTCAAGTATTAAAATGTTATTGTAAATCACAGGATATAGGTTTCAATTTACCAATAATAGTAAGTAAGTAAGTAAGTAAGTAAAGTTTATTTCTATAGCACATTTAAAAACAGCTCGCGCTGACCAAAGTGCGCATTAGCCACAGGGTAATAAAATAAAATAAAATGCACTTACAATCATTATCAGTGATTTAGGCTAAAACGACATCAAAAGACAAACACTTGATTACAAACATAGCAGGATAAGACAATTAAGATGCCGGGAAGGCCATAATAATCATGACCATGAAAATAACAATACTTTTAGTGGCCGGGTTAGCTCAGTTAGTAGAGCAGGCGCACATATATAGGGAGGTTTACTCCTCGACGCAGCGGCCGTGGGATCGACTCCGACCTGTAGCCCTTTGCTGAATGTCATTCTCCTTCTCTCTCCCCTTTCATGTCTTTATCTGTCCTGTGGAATTAAAGGCCTAAAATGCCCCAAAAAAAATCTATAAAAAAAATAACAATACTTTATTTATTTCACACAAAAAAAAAATTTATTTAAATAATCGAAATCCCTTGAAACACTAAAAGAGCAACAGAGCATCATTGGTAAACGGCAGCAATCACACACACGGATACAAAGACACACACACAGGCGGTTTCACGCAAAATTGATTTGATATATGATAATATATGATACATTAATTTTCAGACAAACATATTCAGAGAAAGTGTTCTTACACAGTGCCACATCATCAGCAGCAAATGCTTTGAATACCATGCACATTCCCAATGCAACCAGCTGCCTGCCTTAAACTCAGCTATTTCTCACGTTTGACCTCCCTCTGTCGCAGTCAGCCAACTTGAGCTGGAGCTTAAAGGACCGAGTCCGGTCAGGGTTCTCCACAAGAATCTCAGCAGTAAACAAGTCCTCAGTGAGGAGCGTGAGAAATCCACAGCTAAGAATTTGCGTTGGTTTCAGGATAAGCATCTACTGCCAAACAGCGTTAACGTTTGGAATTTGCTGATTCAGTTCAGTTCTTCCGGCTCCCAGTCACCTTCTTCCCCTCCCTCACTCTCTCCTTTTCGTTTAACTTGTCGTTCCACTGCACCCTCTCCTGTCTCTGCCCTTCTCCCCTCTTCCTTTCATCCACCACCCCTGTCTCCTCACTTCCTTCCTCCCTTTCTCTCAAACTCTCTCCTTAGCCTCCCCTCTCCTCTTCCTTGACATCTCCCTTCCACATTTTCCCATTCCTCAAAACTCTCTTCCAGTGTCTTTTCCTTTTCACTTGGATACAGAAAAAATAAATAAAACAACGTGTATGTTGTTACGTCCGACCAGAAATTCAAGTTCTAACAGCATACCAGCACAGCTTAACATTCTCTTGGGTTTGGATCGCCCCACTTCCTCTCCCCTCCTTCCCCCAACCCCTTTCCCACATACTCCTTGCCGCTCTTTCTGCACTTTCATTCCTTCTTTGTCTGCCCACACTGTATTCTTCTTATCATCATAAGGAAGTGGGCTCACTTCATAACTCTCTCCAAAACATCCACAACTGGATATCCAAAAAGCTCATTACATGACGTTGAGTTTGAAAATAACTGGCCAGTGAAGATCCAGTTAGCAAAGACATTTAATTCTCTCCTTTAAAAAAATTCATAAGCAGTAATTGACTTGTATAGCCTTCTATTTATTCTACCCTCCAGAGTTTACAGTTTAGTTTGAAGGAATAATCATGGTATAAACATGGTTATAAACATACAGTATAGTGGATAACTAATCTACAGCCATGCTAGCAGCTCTGTAAGCGGTGCTTTGAGCTAAATGGCCTGATGATAGCACTAAATAGAAAGGTATGGGTTTACCAAAGTTATTACAATTCATTCTGAGGGGGACATATATGTCAGTACCAAATGCAATTGCGAGTCGTCCAATATCACAAATACCACAAATGTCATAGTGGCGCTTAAAGTGCTCATATTATGGCTTTTTCCTTTATTCTGTTATTTATCTTTTTTGTGCATGTAATAGGCTTCCAAAGTGAAAAAGCCCAAAGTCCACCCCAAAGGGACTTACCATCTCCAACAGAAAACACTGTTCACAAAGTGCTCCAAACAGCTCTATTGTAGTCCAGCCTTTACTTCCGAGACGAACGTGCGTCACTTTGTAACATGTTATAATGCTCGCCTAGCTGCTAGCATGGCACGCCCTCATACTCTGCTTCTGACTGGCTAGTAGTCCTTACCTAGGTACTGCGCATGTGTGACTCCCAGCAAAGATGGAACAGAAGTGAGATGCCTCACTCTGTAGCTAAAACAGAGAGCTCAACACACAGGGTGAAAAGAGGAGCTGCAGCAATGTAGAACAAAAACAAATACAAATACAACAAAAATATGGTGTTTTTTGAAAATTAAACAATGTAAACCTATTCTGATATAACCTCTAAATACAATTATGAACCTGAAAATGAGTATAATATGAGCACTTTAAGAAAAAAGTCAGGGGATCACCAAATTCACAATGACCATCAATGACAATCATCTGTGCACCATGAAAATTTGCAACAAACGACATCCAACAGTTGTCAAAACATTTCAATAAAAACCACAAATGTCAGCCTCATGGTGGCATTAGAGGAAAGTCAGGGGATTACCAAAAGCATTAGGCTTTATCCTGAGGAGAGCATGAATGGCTTTGCAAAATGTTATGGCAATCCAACTTATAGCTGTTGAGATACTTCAGTCTGGACCAAAGTGGTGGACCGATCGACATTGCCGTCCTTAAAACCCAGCGCTAGCGTGGCTTAACGATGGTAAACTCTTTGTGTAGAGAATGCATATTCACATAGAAAGTGGTATATGCTATTTGTCCAGAAAACAATGTGTTACATAACCTATAACTCTAGGAAAATTAGTTGTATATTAACCATCTACTGGATAAGGAGATGACATACCAAGGATAAATAAGAAACATATCGTTTACATCCAGAAAAAGAGGTAATGTTGATGAACTCTACATGTGATAGATGTGGTCTGCTTCGTCCTGTACTGCTGCTATAGCCCACTGGGACAATGCACTTACATAACCAATCTTTCTCAGTAATCCCAGCCTGTGTAGCCCCTCCCACCCCCTCACCACACTCCTCTCTGTCTCTCCTCTCTCTCTTCCAATCTCTCGCCCCTCCTGATACTCCCAGTGTTGGTAGGGGGACTCCCTTATGTCCAGATTACTATGGTGGAAGCAACATGACCTCTTAATCTTAATCTCACCTAGTTACATGCATGCTCAGTATCAAGACTGAATCACATGGCTGCAATTTCAACTGCTGAGTCCCTGGTTTTGTGTTAGGAAGCGTGATAGTTTCAGACTGTCACCTTATTTTAATTTGCTGTAAAAAAAAATTAAAAGAAAATACTGACAGCAGCCCAAATTATCATACCATGTGTTATTAAGGGACATCATGATTAAAATGTCCCATTTTTAGTACCTTTTCTATGCACGCTAGTGAAATGCCAATACAGATTCTCATACTGATACTCATCTCAAGGTAACCACACTTGTTTTTGAAGACTTTTTGCTTCACATTCAATTATCAACTTTTCAAATAATTGTATAGCTTTTGGGTTTAAACACGTGCAGTTTCTGGGTGAATTGGAGAAGTGAAAGCAAAATGATGTGAAAGTAACATGAAACGTAAACAGCACTGCTAACTGCCAACCTTGATACTCTGGGGGATATTGCAGGTGTGTGTGGGCGTGCGTGCGTGCGTGTGTGATGTGGAGGGTGAGTTTATTTATGATTAATTGAATATCATATTGGGTGAAATTGATACAAACAATACCAAAGTTGGAAACTGAGTGTAAGGCAAGTATGTATATGCATATATTTATTTTGAAATGATGAATTTTATATTTGGAGCCTACTATATGCGATTCGTGCAGAGCGCGCTCCCGCGACAAACTTCAACAACTGTGCGCGCTCTGGAGCGGCTGGTACTTAACGCCTGGCGTCTGGTCTCTGTTACAGCAGTAGTGCGAGTGTGTACACCGAATGAACGACGACAAAAAGGGATCCTGGGTCTATCACCTCGCCATATAGTCACCCATTTATCTGCAGTGAACTGAAGGATATTTCGTCCGAGGTAAGCGGGTGTGCCGTGGCAAGTGAAAAATCGGATTTTCGAGTGCAGTGTGTGTAACGTTACTGAGGAAAACAACAGCCCTGCTGTAGCAGACGTTAGCTTCCTTCATTAGCGCGGTGTTAGCTAATGTTGGCTGTTAGCTAGCTGTGCTTGGCAGAAAGCTGGCTAGCCGTGTCGCTAGCTTGTTTGTTGTCGTGACGTTTTAAAATGCACACTTGTCTGCGATGTGCAGTCGATTTGCAGGCCTGGTGAGCAAACGTGGTTGTCAACATCCACTGAACTGTGCACGAAAAACGTTATGGTGTTGGTTTCTTAGCTTGTTCACACACTTGCTAAGCTAACAAGTCCCCGACTCAGCTTGCTAGTATGCTATGGGGGTACAGCTTTACGGCAAGACAAGGCCTTGTATGTCTGAAACAGTTGATGCCAGCTAGGCTACGCCGATGTCCGCCTTGTCAGACCATTGTGCTTTCAAAGCAGGTTAGTTCAGGTCAACAGAAACCCATCATGGCTTTGTTTTGTGTAGCAACGTTACTAGCATAACCTGGTTTAGTGACGGCTGTAGAGGAAGTGATGACTAATGTTTACTCAAAGCAACTACTGCGGCTGCTGTCAGAGATCCACCGTGACTGTGTGTATGACCTGTCTTGAAGGGGAGGACGAGTGAATGTCAGCTTTTAAATTGTTCATGAGATTGCTCTGATCTGCTTTATTACACGTTAACCTCTGTGTGCATTGCTAGTGCAGTAGTTGAACAGGTCACATTATTATTAACGTTGACACTTGTAGATGTGTTATGAACTAAGCTGTCAAAAACGAAACTAATGGTATCCCAGTATGACCTTATGTTTAAGTTACTATAGTTAAGTAAAATAGACTCGTTAATGATCACTTTTGTTTGTTGTTATTCTGGCTATTAAGGTCTCTGCTCAGGTTGAGGGGGGATGGATCTATGCTGGGAATTACGTGAGGTCAACACATTTAATGAACCCATAAGAAAGACAAGGTCAGTAAGTTATCCAGGTCTGTCAGTAAGTTATCCAGGGCTAAAATGTACAACATCAGTTTAGTAACTTTCAGTGCGTGGAAGTGACCCCATTGTCATCATCAATGCAAAACCTTCAGATGTAAAAACGCTGCAACATGAGAGTCCAAAAACTGAGGCTTAATGTTACCTTTGCCAGTTTGAAAACTCTTGCCGTGGCCCTGCACCCTGCGGTGATGAGAGATGATTTATTGACAGTTGGGAAGTATTTTTTTTTTTTTATTCTGTCAACAATTTTCAGTCTTTACACAATCTGTCAATCTTCCTCTATAATACCATTTGAATTCCATTTGATATATTTTTTTTAAATATTTGAAGATTTAATTAACGCTCAATTGCAGCCTGTTAAATAATATGTACTACACTACTCAGGCTTATGCATTGTCAATGCCACTACAAGCATGTGGTTGGTGTTACATGTTCTGTCCACTAGAGGGACTTCCAACATTAGCCTGGCCTTGAGGGGACCTGCACGCAACTTTGTTTACATTCCTTTTCCACCATGAGGACAAACACAAATCAACAGAACTCTGTAATGAAACATTATCTAACAAGTGTAGTGAAGCGGCATTGTTGTAAAGGCTAACGGTGCTCGGTTAGCACAATGACATCATGTTAGAAAGTACAGCCGAAACAATTTGTCATAACCAAGCCAAACGGTGCTGTCCTTATTATTATTATTATTATTATTATTTATATATATATATATATATTTTTTTTTTTAGTGATTTATAAGCAACCCTTTTCTTGCAGATTGTCACGTTACTGAGAATACAGCGATTAGAAGGTAATATATGAAGTCGAAGCTAACTCTGACAGCTGTAGGGCAGCTAACATTACCTTTTAGCTGTCTCCATGAAGCTCCCAGCTACGCTAACGTTACTATACCTCGCAACGCAGTTAGAAAACAAGAACGAGCTAACTAATGTTAACGTAAGCACTTTGGCTCGGTGGATGTTGATTTTTAAAGTCATGTTAAAACTATTTCCCGTCCTTCATTACGATTTCCAGCCGCAGCCTGTCACTCCCCCTTGTACTAACGTTACTCGGTACGTAACGTTAGCTTAGACCCCGCTCGGACCGCTAAGTTATTGTCCATAAGACGTGACATGAGTGACACATGCGGGTAGGCCATGGTGAGAAGAGAGAGATTAGCTAACGTTAGCCAACATATTTATAAAAAATATTTTGTATTCGTTCCAGCAAAATGACACCCTTTTTAATGTGTGACTCAAATGACCCATCTGATTGGGTATATAGAGTGCTAACCTGGAAACGGGGAGCGGAATGAGCGTGACTAGAGTCTCTCAAAATCTGACAAATCTTTTAAACTGACCTTTGTTGATCTGAAATGAAGACAGATTCAGCACCTGCATGGCCTATTTCTCGCTTAAAATGTTTTCAGAAACACGTTTCGGTGAACTATTTTAGTACAATATGAGATCGTATTCTGAACGAGCCGCCATGACAGTCTGTCTTTGAATTTCCGGAGAAACCAGACCCGCGTATCACGTTCATCCAATCAGCTGCCGATTTTTATTTTTTATTTTTGGGCGACAATACAGATTAGCTCCGCCTGCTGTTATGGAGACGTATTACGTCTCGTCGCTTTGGTGTGTTCCGAGGCACTTTTTTGAATAATTTGGGGAGACTGATCAGCCCAACTGCCTTTTCTGCCGACATTTGGCCGTCGGCTCTGTGTCCCCGGGCCTTAAGACAAAGCAGTCTGTCAGAAGAATTAAGACTTCTACAGAGGTGGTAAACTCTGTTTACCAATTTCCTCGGGAACACCCTGAGTCAATCCGAGTTGTTTACAATTCATTAAATATTTGACAAACTGTAAAGAAAGAACCTCAATGTCATCCCTGTATTGGTGGTTCTATTGCAACTATTAATGGCACACAAATTGTGCTTCTATCAACATTAGCTTGATAAATACCTACGGCGTATTGGCTGTTTTGTTGAAATGAGACAGAACTATATATAAAGTGGTCTATTTCGAATGGACATGAAGTCCTTTTGCTCTGCGGGTTAGGATTTGAAAATGAAGTATTATTACGTTGCAATATGGATTCAGTTTTCATTCATTTAGGCTGAAGACAGACTTGAGAGCTGCATTGCTTCGATAAGGAGAGAGGTTGTCCCATTTGTTGTTAAAGATGGGAATTGCCCACAGCTTGTAATAATTTGTACATGCATTTTAACTTGTCTGTAAATCTGCCCCTGTTTGGATAATTTAATTGAAAACCAGTGATGCACTGGTCTGTGTGTCCTGTCTATCCAAGTACCTTAGGAAGCTTGTTAACACACCACAACAGATTTAGTGATTTTTTGCCACATTGAAACGGCACTAAAGAGTATTCAGGGTCCAGACTTTACACATTTACAACCAAGTACAAGATGCGATTGTGGGAATAAATCCAGGTAGAAAGCCTTCTCTCTAGACCCAAATTGAAACCTGCCTAAAGCTTGACTACAACATCCCTTTGAAACCTTTTCTGTTTAAAGGCCTTGGAGATTCATTGCCACGTGTTCCGTTATTTGGACCGGTTGGACCTTGGCTCAGGTCTAAATTGTCCAGCCCTAACGGGTGCAACAAAACTTAACAGGCAGTGCAGTCACTCTGCACATGCCCTTGCAGTCTTGAGATGAGGTCTGATGAGCTAAAATAAGCAAAAGTACACCTGCATACAATCCTGAGGAAAACAATTGGCTTCATGTTTTTGCTGAGTACGCTCTGTACAGTGTTGGTTGTCTGTATTACACAAATGCAGCAGCCGAGATGAACTAGTCTTGACCCAAGGGTTTTTCATAGCTTTTACAGAGGCTTAGTCATTTGGTAATGTAGCCACAGTGGCGGTTTTCATATGTGGATGGATGTTGACAGATACCAAGATGACTGATTTATGTCATGGATAGGAAAGACTCAATGCAAGAAAATAAAGGTTTGCTTTTCATTATTTTGTTGGATGAAAAGGTAATATAGCTCAGATCTAGTGGCACAAACTCAGTAACTGTTTGTACTAGGGTTGGAACTGTTTGCAGAGATAAAATATGTAAGTTTATATGCAAGCATTGACTCATAGGCCACATTGTGTGACCAAATGATTAATACTAGGGCTGCAACTAACAAGTATTTTCATTAAGAATAAGAAAATTTCACCTTTCCAAAACACAAATGTAAAGGTCTGACCTGCCGATTCTGTTTTTTTTTTTTTTTTTTTTTTTTTCTAAAAATTGACAACATACACAAATAATTTTTGTAACTTTTCTTTAATGGAAAATTCAATTGTATGTTAATAATTAAACAGTCACTATTAAATAACTTATTGAACAGATCAGGGATGCTGTTCTGCCCTCACTGTTCTCTGTGAAATTTGCTGGAAGTGATGTTATGTAGCCCCGGTGCGTTTTTATGTGGAGTGAGCACTGCGACGGACTCCATTTCAACGAGTTTTTTTGAGTGCTACATTTCTTATCAGCAACCGGTCATTAGGTGACTTAGGAGGTAAATTGGCCTTTTGTGCTCTGATTAATTTGGCATGCAGTTAGTCTGTATCCACGACGTTCCACTTCCGGGATTGCTCCGTTGCCGCCGGGAATTCTGCCGGATCACACTCTTTTCGGCCGGATATCCGTTACCTTCCGCTTTCTTTGTGTTGGAATTTTAAACTCCGGTGGATTCATGAGGACTATGGTTAACTGCTCCTATTTTTGTTACTTTGTTTACTTAGTTATTTTTGTAAACAAAAAAAATGGTGTGCGGCTCTATTATCTGAGCAACTAAAAGTATTGGATCGGGACTCTGTATCAGCAGATATTCAATATTTAAACAATTTTGATCGAGGTCAAAAAAGCTGATTGGGACATCCTTACAGCAGACCTTTGCCTTTTTTTTTACTGTCCTGGCACAACATCAGCAGCACGTGTCTAGTGAATAAAGCTCAGCTCTTCCTCACAAGAATGACAGCTGTTCCTGCCGGCCTGGCGAGAGAGAGACACAGAGTGATTCATTGGTTCTGTAACAGTGAGGTAATTCTAGATCTGTTACTAATGCCAAAGGGAGTCCCTGTGTGTTTGTTTGTTTTGTGTGTGTGTGTGTGTGTGTCAGTCACATGTCTGCTTGTTAAAACGCAAGGTGTGTGGCTTTTTGGGTATATAGTTGAGTTTTGCCTCTGCCCTGATGTCCCAGCTCTGTGTGGCTTCTCCATGTTAGCAAGCTGCTGAGCTGCACTGTTACTCAGTGGTTTTTCCTGCTGTTGAAAAGCTGTGACTGCCGACGCAAAGGAAGCCTACAACATTACCACCTTATAGGGGTGGAAATCACCAGAGGCCCCACGATACCATATTATTGCGATTTTAAACATGTTGCAATATCCTGAGATATATGGCAATGTATTACCTTTTTGTCAACCTCAAATTATGTCCCTGAAGGAAAGAGTGTGTGTGTATGTGTGTGTGTGTGTATGTATGTATGTGTGTGTGTGTGTGTGTGTGTGTGTGTGTGTGTATATATATATATATATATATATATATATATATATATATATATATATATATATATATATATATATATATATATATATATATATATATATATATATATATATAATAAATAAAATAAATAAATTATATATATATATATATAATTTATTTATTTTCCGGCACTCCTAGCTGACAAAATGTCCTTAGTTTGAATACATATTGCGTTTTTCCATTACATGGTATCTGCTTGCCTCGACTCTACTCGCCTTTTTTGGTTTTCGATTATGAAAAAAAGTCTCTGGCACCTGCCGGCATGTACTTTTTTTTTAGTACCACCTCCATCCAGGTTCCAAGCGAGCTGAGGTGATACCAAAAGGTGATGTGAAAACCTGCAGACTACTGATTGGTCGGAGAGAATCGTCACTAATCACCGCGTCGTCATTGCTAGCGACAGACGGGGGTGTCCTGAACAAACCCGCCATTTTTAAATAGTTTAGCCAGTGGTGTTTTTTTTTTTTTTGCTGCCTCCAGCTTCTTTTGAAACAAAATTTGTCTTCTGGCTATGGCAACAACAACACACCTTCGACGTTCTATGTGTGTGTCGCGTAAGTATATATATATTAGGGCCGGGACTTTAACGCGTTAATTAAGATTAATTAATTACGGGACTTTAACGCGTTAATTAATTACGCAAAAAATAAATAACATCATTTTAACCACACTTATTTTTGCACCGCGGAACGTTTTTCAATGAATGAGTTTCGACGGACCGATTATACTGGAGCACCAACTAGCGTTCTTGCTAGCGTTTTAAAAAACGAAAGGATGGAAGCGTCGACAAGAGCATGGTTGTGTGCAAGCTATGCAACAAGGAATTTGCGTATCACCGCAGCACATCGAGCCTCAAATATCACCTCAACGCAAAACACATAGGAGTTAGCGTGGACGTTAGCCCGACCGATGCAATTAAAATGCGATTAATTTCGATTAATTAATTACAAAGCCTCTAATTAGATTAATTTTTTTAATCGAGTCCCGGCCTATATATATATATATATATATATATATATATATGTGTATATATATATATATATATATATATATATATATATATATATATATATATATATATATATATATATATATAATTGCAAATGGAGACTTAATGTAATCATTCATGCTTAATGTAATCAAAGCATGTACTTTTAAACGGGTAACAGTAAAGACAATATTTCTGCTTCAGCGACCTGCATCGGATTTTAGTGCGTTCCATTTGTACTCGGAAGTCTGATTTTCCAAGGTCAAAGTTGGAAACGCGCCCTCTGACCTCGGATTTCCGAGCCCGGAACTGGGACAACCACCGAGCACCCCTAGCTAAAATCCAACATGGCTGCTCCATGCGTCAACTGTTGTGAAAGCTGTAGTAACAAACCGTTGTAAGCACTTCTGTCCTATTTGTGTCTCCCTCAATCAGTCGTACACACAGTGCTGTCCAACCTTTCTCTGTGGGCATGTTGTTACGCTGTTTGTATGCACAAAATGCGTAATGTGTTGTTTTTAGGGATGTCCCGATCACCGTATCGGATTGGAGCCGGTTTTGGCATTTTTTTTTTTTAACTGATCGGGGATCAGCATTCACCCCCATTAACCTTAATCCAATCATGTACATCTGCTTGTAGTGATCACCGCCTCTAATCACACACGCCCTGCACCGCCAGACTGCCCGGATGCCGGCACGTTCAAACCAAGATGGGGCGGCCACTCACCAGTGTCCGTTAGAGTGTCTCGTAGCTTGCCAGCGAGTAAAAAGTCAGTCTTTCTTAGTCATCTGTTATTTATAGAAGCAGATTTCTCCAATTCTCCACACTTCTTCCGTGATTCCACCAGGAAACCAGCTTACAGGCTGTTATTCCCTGGAGCCGACATCGGTAAACGCGAGAAGAAAATCAAAGATTTGACTATTAAGCACAAGAGGCATCACTAAGTTTAGTTTTCGTTGTGCAGTGGGGAACTCAAGACTGTTTTATTCTTTGGTTGGGTGTTTGCTGGGATCCTAAAGAGAACTGTTTTTGGTGTTGAGAGAAAAGACTTATTTGCTGCACTAAGTTAAATGTATTAAGCTTAAGACATCTTTTAGTTACTTTGTTTACATAGTTATTTTTGTAAACAAAAATACCGCTGTGCAGCTCTATTATCTGAGCAACTACAAGTATCGGATCAGGACTCAGGACAATATTTAAAAAATAGGATCGGGGGTGGTCAAAAAAAGCTGATCGGGACATCCCTAGTTGTTATCAACTGGTATTGCTGACAATGGTTAACCTGGCTAGAGCTAATGAAAACAATGAAAATTTGACTTGTAAATGGAACGCATTCAACTCGGGTGTGACGCCATTCCCAGCTTCGGCTTCCGAGTTCCGAGGTAAATGGAACGCACTATTGGTACAGGCCGGACTGCCAATGGGAGTAACAGCAGCAGTCGTTTGATGTGGAAATGTGGGCTTGTGCTCAACTCTATTCTAGCATGTTTTACAACCTCGCCGCCAAGGCAAGCTTTTAACATCTCACTTGTCTTGTTTCTCCTTACTCCCTTAATTTCAATTCAGTAATGCTTCATTAGCATGACAACTTTCAGACACTTACATTGCCAAAGTGTGTTGAAGACGTAAATAATTTGTCTCTCTCTATATCCCCGCCCTCCCACTCTCTTCCCCATTGTAAACCCCTGGCTGTAGGTGATGAAGTGTTTGTGTCCCTGGTGATGAACTGCTGCTTGGTCCAGATGGCTCATTGTTGTATCTGCTGCCCTGCCCCTTTAAGTGTGTGTTGTGTGTGTGACACAGCGGGTTCTCTTTGTGCCGATATTTTCTGTGCTGCTGGATTTCTGACTGCGTTAAGTTTTATATTGTCTAATGATAATTGGAACAGATGTAGTGTAACGATAGTGAAGAGAATAGAGCGGAGGGAGTGCAGCAGTGTGCCTCCTGTCTTCTCTTTAAATTGAACAAGTCTAAATGGAGCTTTCCCATTGGTAGTTTATCCATAATCCAGGAGCAGCCCAAATTAATGGCATTGCGAACCCCTGTTCCAGACAAGCTATGGTATGGATGTTTAGGACATTTGTAGCGATGTTAATAAGTCACCCTTTAACCCTAACCGACAATAAGAATTTTGACTAATTTTTGCAGAGCGATTAGTGGAAGAAAAAAGCTACCTGTAAAACCCAACGTTAGATCTCTCTCTCTCTCTCTCTCTCTCTCTCTCTCTCTCTCTCTCTCTCTCTCTCTCTCTCTCTCTCTCTCTCTCTCTCTCTCTCTCAGCCGAGATACACACACGCCTGCAGCCTGCAGTTCACTGTGGCGCTGTCTCGCCCAGACCACTCTCTTTCTCTTCTCTTTCTCTCTTTTTTTTTTTAAAATTTTTTTTTTTTTAAATGAGTCGGGAAGCGGACAGCAAAACCTAACTTTACTTTTGAATCGATTCTAGAGTAGCCTACTTCCTTGTTTACTGCTGCAATGAATAAAATGCAGAGGAGAAGAAAAGAGCATCTGTCTTCCCAAAATCATCTGTTGCGTGTTTGGTAGAGCTGGGGGTAAACGATTATTTATTAAACGATTAATCGGGCGATTATTTTATCGATTAGTCGACTAATCTAATGACTAATTGGACGATTAATATTACGATTATTTTTCTGTTGCTCGATTAATAAAAACCATAATGTATCTCAAATAAATACCAAAAAATTCTTAATAATATATTTTATTAAATTTTGCACAGCAAAAAATCTGCTTTACACAAAATAAAATAATTATTTTACTGTTATACAAAATGAAAGGCCAGCCTGTTTACTCTTTTACAGTACCAACATAACTCTCTTGTTCAAAAAAATCAAGTTGTAGTGCAAAAAAGAAAAACACTGTGCAGTGCACAGTACAGACATTCCTTGGATTGTTTAACACAACATAACAGTCCCAACATAAAACCTGATGCATAATCAAACTGACTCTCTTAACTGCTATTCTGTAGGTTTACATGCTAATGCAGCTGTGCACTTTGGTGGTGCTAGGCTAACCAACGCATCTTAGCTCTCTGTGCAGTTTGTTCGTGCTAGGTTAGTAGCTAACATTCACGTTAGCTAACGTTAGCTACTATAGATAGCTGTGTTCTGCAGCTGTAAGCTAGCTACCATTCAAGCCAACATTAGATGATAACTAACGTTAGCTAAACACAGCTGCCTAGGCGCCAGTAGCTAGCTAACGTTAACGTTAGCTACTAACCTAGCACGAACAAACTGCACGGAGAGCTAAGATAGTTAGCTAGCACCACCTAAGTGCGCAGGCTACACAACACACTACACAAACATGAAATTAATTTAGCTAACGTTAGTACTTGGGACTATATTTTAAGTATTCCCATTCCCTCGATGATTAAGGGCGAGCTGTTTTTTTAGGACTTCTTCTTTTCATGGGGCTTTTTGCAGGGCTTTGTTGGGAATTCTGTGAGGAGATTGCTGTTTCCTGCAATGTTTTGGTCTCCCACATGTGTGTGTGTGGCGAAGCATCGACGCAAAAATACGACGTCGACGTAATTTTGACGTCGATGCGTCGACGTCATAGACGCGTCGCTGCAGGCCTAGTGTTTGTTGGTAATTTATTTGTGCTTTAGAACGTAATCGCAGTGAAACCATAGTGAAATAAGCTTTATTTCTCTGAGTCTACTGTACAATGACAAATTTAAAGTACAAAACATTTGGTCTCAACTACTGCCAGAAAATGCTCGGTTATGCTGTAACCTTGGTTCTCTGAGTGAAGAGACTCTCTCTCCACCGTATACGGAATAAGTAATGGAAACCGTTAGTTATACAGGAGAGAAGTTTTTGATTTTGTGACTTTCGATTGAATAAAGGACTAATATTTCAGTCTTATTTCTTCATTGAAGTTTTCTTTAAAATAGTGTTAAAATCTTGTCTCGACCTCATAAACCCAATCTCGTGTCTCTTCTTGTGAGCTGGGTGTCTCGTCACACCGCTAATTTTGACCGATTTGATACTATCAGTTACGGTGTTTACGCTACATACATATAGCGGCGGCGGGCCGCTTCAGAATGTTTTTGGAATGTCATTAATCGAAATTACACGACTCTGCAGAGCAGTCTACTCTACTGAACTCAAGTGAACATCAAAGTGAGTCATCCGCGCTCTCTCTCTGCTATGAGGATGAGCAACTGAAACAGTGACAGTGTCAATTCTCGATTTTTACTTTTTCTTTTAAAGCACAGGTTGCTATGCCATTTTTAGACTAGACTTATGTAATATAATATCTGACCTTTGTTCGCAATGTACCACACTACATTGTCAAATTTTAAACATTTTATTAACAACATAATGTAACAATAACATATCTTCAGTCATTTGGAAACTTGACAATTTGTCAATAAAGTAAAAAGGGGGGGAAAAAAAGTTTACCGACAATCCTGAGGGCAGACGCTCAGCACACGGAGTTTGGTGTTTGAAGCCCCCAACGTCGTCTTCCAGGCACCGCTGCCTGGAAGGCACTAGGATTAGGCAATGGTTATGGTTGAAGACGACGACGGTAGCGCTGCCTTGAAGGCTTAGTTGGGGGCTTAAAACACCGTCGAGCCAGCACAGCAGCTGAGCAGACCGATGGCAAAGAGGGCGACTCGGGCAGTCCGCTAACTTGTTGCTCTCTCTAATATAACCAATAAAAGCTGCTCTGTTTAGGCTACAAAACGTGCATGCAGAACGTGAACGTTGTCAACATAACTCACTGGAAATCCAAAATACTTCCACACCGGCGACTTCAGTGAAAGAGGGTTAGAGGTAAAGTTCTGTCGATGGGTCTCCAGCATCTACAGTTGCCATGCTATGTTTTGACTGGCTGTAGCTAACTTAGAGGAGGTTGGCTGACTCGCAGCACTTCAACACGTTTTTTTTTTTTTTTTCCGCTTGACAAGCCGACCGGACGTGACATGGGGGCGTGGCAGTATCGACGATTCCATTTTTTTTTTTTTCCCCCGATATTCAAGATTGTGACTTAATTTCGATCGATTTCAATTTAAAATCGAAATCGTGACACCCTTACCAGATATACTATTAAACGTAGACTGACTTTGGCTCTACTCATCCCACACTTGCTATCTTTGTGGGGACACCTTAAATAAACAAAAGTCTAGGAGGCTGTCCTTAGAAAAAAAATCTGGACCCTCCTTTTATCAAAAATTTTGCAGGCCATGTAATCAATGAAAATCATGTTGCAGCCCCATAATGATGTATTAGCAGAGATTGACATTAGAGCCCAACTTAATGCTACACAGTTGTTTTTTTTCTAGGAGGGTAGTGAAGGACTTTGATTTACTACTTTGCAGTTTTTAAGGGAGGTAGGGCAACTTTGTGGTGGTTTCAAAATGGGCACCTATAATGACAGTGTTGTGGACCATGAATTGTTTGTACTGGCAATTGCACCTTGCTAGCAAATTGCCCTAACACAACCTGAATATCAACACGTGGCTGCACAAGTAATATTAAACAATCTGGACATCTATCAGCTATGCAATAAGAAACAGCAACAGCAATATTATCAAGGCGATAATCTATCTTGCTCTCGCTCTCGCCAAATAAATGTCATGTCGTAACACGGGCAAAACTTATCCACATCGTAGCAGAACACTTATTGAAATATGAATAAACGTAGCTTTAATGTTTACACAGATAATGAGGCAGCAAAACCCATGACAGTTTAACAAGCTACAGAATAGTTTTGAACTTACGTTCTGGGCTACACATCAAAGCATCAAAGAACCTTTGGAGCATCCTCAAGTAAAAGATCTATGAGGGTGGGAGGCAGTTCGCATCAAAACAGCAGCTCTGGGAGGCTATTCTCACTATCCTATCTATCCTGCAAAGAAATTCAAGAAGAAACTCTCCACAAACTCACAAGTTCAATGAATGCAAGAATTGTGAAGGTGATATCAAAGAAGGGGTCCTATGTTAACATGTCACTTGCCCTGTTAAGATGTGTTTGATTTAAATAGCTTTTGATTTCAGTACATATGACCTCCTAATGCTGCAAATTCAGCAAATGACCATTTTCACTTCTTTACGACCTATAACTGTACGTACACACCGCCGCCGACTTGAGCTGCAAAGAAGCTCTGGCCACCCGGTCAAGGACTCTTATCAAAGTACGGGGAAGCTTTTTGACGCTTTGGCCGCTCTGACGTAGCAGCATTCTATGTTCAATCATGGAAAAAGCTCAAGCAGCCACTGCACGGCCAATACATTGACACTAGAAACCTTTTATAAATTACATATATAATGACAGAATTTGTATCGTTTGTTGGGTGCAGCGGTGTCTGTTAGCAGTTAGCTCGCTCGTTAGCCGCTGAACCGCAGCAGCATGCAGGCAGAGCGAGCAGCCGCCAGCTGTTGATCCGTGCAGGACTTCACCGTGAGCGGACTGTTTAGAGACGATGTGACCGGCAGGTAACGTTAACTGGTCCCTATACGCAAACGTCTTATCAGAAATGATAGGGAACCCAGAAACGGCGATTATGAGCTTTTTCTCGGAACTAATGTTTTGGTAGGAATGAAAGTTTACATCGTATGTTTCTCCGGAATCAGCCAGCGCGAAGGACGTCTGTATTCCGATTGGTTGCTGGCGTTTGCCGCTGAACCGCGTCATAGCTCATTACCATAAAGTTGACCTACTTTCAACTTTCTGATTGACGCTCTGGTCACTCAAAACGCCCAAAACACGACGCCGACAGATTTGCAGCTGAGAGAAGCCGGCTTCCATTGAAAATGAATGACTTCCGCTATCTTTAGAAGCCCAAGTCAGCGGCGGTGTGTACATAAAGTAAAATGTCTTGAAACTCTGTTGTGCATAATTTGGAACAGTGCATTTTGAGTGTTTTATTTTTGAAAAAGATAAGTTTTCATTGGTGTGGTGGTTTGTTCAATGAAATTCAACTTATACCCAAACGGTTGGTGACTTGAAAATTATACTGTCATTTGCATCGACTATTTAGGTAAATCAGTGTAAAATATCATTTGCATAATAATTTGGAACACAGTGTAGTGTCTTTAATTAATCATAGGTGTGTTTTGGGCGTAACATGCAGTACACCAATCAGAGTGTCATCTCCCATTCCCTTTAAAAGCCAGGCGCGTTTGGACCTTGGCACATTGCTATTTTGATGGCGGATTTGCTAAGCAAGAAGGAGAAATTTTCAGGAGAAGAAACCAATTTGCTCGTGCGTGAAGTGAAGGCGCACGAGCGGATCATATCCTAATACTATATTCACATTGTAATGTTTTTATTTTTAATCGTGTGTGTGTGTGTGTGTGTGAGAGACAAGCATAGTGTGTGCACGCTGTGCACTAGCCTGGGCGCATTTTACTAATGCGCTGTTAAAATAACAATGAAATGCTGTGTTACTGACTTTATTTTAATTTTTTATTTTTTGGTCAATGGTGCCATCACTTTCCGCTGCCTCAAGATAGCAATACGCCAAGAATGCACCTGAACACACCTCCCTTTAAGACCAGCACGCCCATGGGCGCAGGACACTTACATCGGGCCGGGTGCAAGATAGGGCCCCTAATGGGCTGTACTTCTTTCGGACAGTCAACCACCCGCCGCTGCCATCTCCAAATTTTAATTTTTAAATATTAAATTTAAATCATATATAATTAATAAATGACAAGCTTTTCAAAATAACAGTTGCAATGTGCAATTTTAACAAACACCATACAAACTATACAACACTATACAAATATTTAAAAATATTTGTGCTAAAAAGTGCTAAACATAACAACTGAAACAAGAACGGTGAATTCATTTTTGCAATTTTAACAAACCCTATACAAACTATACAACACTGAAGTGCAAAACAACATTGTCAAAAGGTGATCACAGTCACTGCTTTTGGTAGAGCTGACATCTAGAATCGCTACAGGCTATCCTCCTTGGTTTTAAAAAGAACAATTCAAGGGCCCTTTGGTAATTGCACTCTTACAAGTGGACCATTTATGCTTATTTTCATGCAGGCTGTCAGACTGTTGCCCTGCAGCCTGTTCCATAAGTTCTATAAGATCTACACACGGAGAGTGAATGAAGTTTAGATCATTTTATACTTTTGTGTAATATTTACAATTTTGATGGACTCTAAGGGCGTTTTCACACATGAAAGTCCGGACCAAGGTTCATGTTTTTGTTACATTGTCTACATTTGATCCGGTAAGTTTTGGTTTCACACTGCAGTTATGCAAGCGCACTAAAGATCTATACGGGACAAAACTACGTCCTGCCGTCATCACATACGTGAGCTGCGTCTCCAGATACTTAAAATTGATTGGTTTGTAGACAGGCTTCCCCGTCCTCTCGTATCCTCTCTCTGTGTCGGAGTTTTTTCAGCTGACTGCTGCTCTCCCATACGGCCGCGGCTCTTTTTGTTTTGTTGTGATGTTGAGAAGCAAGACACTGGAACTTTCTGGAGAATTTATTCAGAGACAAACGGAAACCTACACTGTACATTTACTACCACTTAACAAATAAAATGCTGATGCATTCTCAGCTCTGATAGCCGACAGCTGTCTGCTCTGAGCGCATTCACCGTCACTCTCACTCTCT
Organism: Sander lucioperca; assembly: GCF_008315115.2. Taxonomy (NCBI): domain Eukaryota; kingdom Metazoa; phylum Chordata; class Actinopteri; order Perciformes; family Percidae; genus Sander; species Sander lucioperca. The sequence continues at coordinate 25,005,933 of NC_050179.1, read as the reverse complement.
CATGTAGCCTAAGCACTAAGCACCGAGCTATTCCTTAAAGGAGTTTCCCCGGTCTTGTAACACAAGGAGAGCCTGCCAGAGCTTCTTCTATTTGGTCCGAAAGTCCGAACCATCCAAAAAATGCTTTCACACTGTAAACGAACCGGACCATGGTTCAGTTTGGTCCGGACCGAGACCACCTCTTTTGGTCGGACCAAAATTTGGTCTTTTGATCCGGACCGTGATCCGGGGGAGGTTTCACACCTGTAATTTTGGTTCGGATCAAACTGAAAAGTCCGAAAGTCCGGACCAAATGAGGTATGTGTGAAAACGCCCTAAGATTGAGAAATGATGATGGACTTACCCTATTCATCGCAGAGAAATCCTCTCACAGTTAAAAAAAAAAAAGAAAACATTTTTGGTGGAACGTCTTCCCCCCCAAAATGTTTTCTTTTTCCCCAGATTAGAATGTTGTCGAATGTTTGGCAAACGATGATGGCGCGATGACATTCAACCACCAGATGCTGCTGTTTGGACGCATCACACGATTCGGAGGCATATCACATATTTAACGATTGTAAAAACTGATTTTTTTATTCGTTGCGTTCTGCAGAGAAGGGAGACTGACATTGGTCACAGTTTGGAATGAAAGGGAGAAAACGAGAGTAACACATTAAAAAAAAAAAAAAAATACTTTGTTTTGGACGACGTAGTTAAGGCGGCAGGCGTGTGTTGCTTAGGCGGCCGCCTTAGCTGCAAAGTGCTGTGGGAAACCCTGTATTGTTCTGATCTGCAAATTGTGGCTTTTGGTCAAATCTGTAATTTTGCCAATGTCTGATCTCGGTTGTAACACACCACATTCCCAGAGTTTTAACACATTTTTCAAATTCAGTGGTGTGAAGTTATTGAATGCGATACATACTCCTATTACACTGTGGCAAACTGAGAGGGGAAGTCAATAGAAGGATAGAATGAAAAGAAAAGGCAGTGAGGTATGGTGTCAATGAGGGCAGCTGGTGGTGCAGCCTCCAAGCCAGACGAGGCTGAAATCTGAGACTTGCACAACCACAGAGCCGGGCGGAGGGAGGGGGCAGAGAGAGAAAAAACAAGAGCGAGAATGGCCATCGAGGAAAAGAGAAGGCAAAATATGCAGGCTCGTGGCAGGGGAAGCGTGCAAGAAAGTGTGGGGCAGAGAGAGGAAAATGGAGTGATACTGGCTTGAAGGATGACGTGTAGCAGGGCAAACACAATTTGTAAGAATGGAGTCATAGCCTGTGTGAAAGACAAATGATGTGTCGTGGTGAAGAAGGGGTTATGTGTTTGGTTAGGGAGCCGCCAAGAGGGGAAGGGTGTGAGTGAGCATGCTCTGTTTGGACTGACATTGGATGCCGGCTTAGCTTCTCTCCGTCTTGCACAGAAACACACCCAGCAAGCAGTGACACCTACCACACTCCATGGGACAGAAAGAACATGGCTTAACTAAAAAAAAAAAAAAAAAACGCAGAGGAGAAAAAGTCAGAGGGAGAGTTACTTTGTTCGGGACTTTCCCTCCTTTTCCTTTCTCGAGCTACAACCCTCTCCTCTTCCACCGGGAAAGCAAGAGAGAGCAGGGCTTTGTTTTCCAATCAGCAAAGGATTATTCTTCCAGCAACTCTTTTAAACCATACAAGATTATATATATTTTTTTATACAATTCAGCCCTTCTTTTGCTGTGGGAATTGTGCTTTTGTGCTGCAAACCTGCAAGTTTAGAAAATGGTTTTGGAAGAGGATATACCTTTTTTAAAGCTGTAGTGGTGCCGTGCCAAATGGTCCTTTTTAAAGATCTGGCACCAGGAAATACAAAGGTGGAACTTTTTAAATGGGATAATTATTCAGTGTTGAATACAATCTGCAGTGACTTGGCTCAACCCTCATGCTGCCTTTAGTTCCTAGTGGCTGATTGGGAGGAGCCAGGGAGTGGCAGGTTGACCACACTGACAAACTGCTAACAGACTGTTGACTAAATGTGCAAGGCTTTCGGTTTAACAGAAAGCAAACCAGTGAGTTTCTCTGTGGTGTTCTTTTTTTATTTTTGGCATTCAGTTTGGCTGGATAGGCAGGTCTGGTGAATGCCAGTTTTGCTTGGTGTTCCAGTGACTTTGGATTTAAAAAAAAGTGATTTACTGTTTTTTGGATTCCATGGACATAGACACTCTGGTGTCCTCCGGTCCAATCCCCTCCCTGGGTATTGAGCTACTATTTGTTCTTGTCTGGACACAGATGTGATCCTCGGTTTTGTGGTGAGTTTTTTGGCCAGCGGCAACAGTGTGGTTTCCATGGAAAAGGCCAGAGAAATATGGTGTTGACGGGCTGCGTGACTGCTCTACTCCTATGTCTCTGGTCCAAGTGAAACCAAAGCCAGCTAGCGTAGCACTGCAAGCTCCGCCCTGGAATTCCTTGTACCGACTCTTCTCATGTGTAGCCACAAGGAGCATGCACAGGACTAAAGGTGAATATGAGTTTTTAAAAAATATAATGCACATGAAAGCGCACTTACTTCTGGAAACATTTACACATTAAACCCTTTTTTGTTCTCCTCATTAGCTCAATATGTTATGCGCAACTGTCCTCGTAGCTGCAGCCAAGGTGTTGTAAAATGTCATAAATTCCTGTGCACAGTCCGGCCGTAGGTCTGTCTGTGTTAGGTTGATAAATTGGTACTTTATGTTCAGGGAGCTTGGCTAACAAAAGTGTGTACGTTCTTTGTGTTGTGACAGCATGTCTGTTGAATAGCTTGTGTCTTGTGAGTACAGAAGTGTGTGTGTGTGTGTGTGTGTGTGAAGAGTGGGCTATGAGTTGAGCACAAAGAATGGCCTTTTTTTGTGTTGAAGCCCAGCTTGTTTTCTTTCTCCCCCTCTGCTTGTGCTCCGTTCATCTGTCTCCTGTCTTCTTCCATATCCTCTTTACTGTAGCTTATCTTTTCCCTCAGTTGTACGCTACCCTTCCTTCCTTTCTCTCCCTTTGTGTTTTTCTTTTTGGTTGTATTTCTCACTATCCTTGGCTTCAGTGTAGAATTAGCTGTCTCAGGAAATATTTGCCTTTTTTGTATCAATTCTTCATCTGTGTGTAGTGCTGAAGGCGTCTGTATGTATGTGTCTTTTTGTAGTGTGCCATATTTGTTTTACTTTTGTCTAAGGCAATTTGACGCTTGCTGCAGGCTTGGGATGCCATGGTGAGGACATTTTCCCACCGGTTAATAGACTTGTGACTAGAGATGTTAGTTGTCAACTATTGAATTACTCGCCAACTATTTTGATAATTGATAAATCGGTTTGTCATTTTTTTAAGAAGGAGAAAAATTATTTGATTCCAGCTTCTTAAATGTGAATATTTTCTAGTTTCTTCACTCCTGTATATCTTTGAGTTGTAGACAAAACATGGCATTTGAGGACATCATCTTGGATTTTGGGAAACAATGACTACATTTTTCACAATTTTCTGACATTTTATAGACCAAACAACTAATTGACTAATAAACAACAGATTAATCAACACTGAGTAAGTTTACATGTACACCAATATTCCAGTATTATTCCGACTATGACAATATTCCGAATTTGATACAGGTTTGGTATTCCGAATAAGGCCTTTTTCCGAATATAGCATTTTCTGATTAAGACGTGGGATATTCCGGTGTTATTCCGGTTTTTAGAGGCATTCTTGGGACATGTATACAGCCTATTCGGAATATCAATGTGGGTTTTTACCGCAGTTTCCGCCCAGTTTACGGCCTCTTGCCTGTTTACGGCTCATGGTCAGCTCTGTGCGTTGCTATGGTTGCTGTACACAAACCAACCAGCCAACATAATGCAGGGCTGCAGAACCGATAAGAAGGAGAAACACAGCTACTTTTAAACATTATCAAAGACTTGGATATCAACAGGTTTTTGGACATGCGCACACATCGCTACGTCGACCTTTTCAAGAAGCTGGTTGAAGGAATGAAAGAGGGAGGCTGTGTTTGCATGGTCCAACAAGTCCGCCACTGCTGGAAAACTTGTAACACATGTAAACGAAATATTATGTGTGTGTAAACGTAGTCACTGAAAATAATCGTTAGTTGCAGCCTTACTTGTGACAACATCGGTGTTACCGATTACTATGGCTGGACCCGAATATTCAGTATTTGGGTATTTGTTCATTGTGTTGGTATTAGGTTTTCAATTTTGGGATTCGCATGAGTTTTTTTTTTTTTTTTTTTCAATACTGTAGAACAGGGGTATTCAACTTAAATTGCAAGAGGTCCAGTAAGTCAACCCTCCGCCCCTGCTGAGGTCCAAACAATTCCATACCTACAAATACTAAAGGAATCAGTTTATTCAATGCAGCCCACAATGTTCTTAGTTTTATGTTTTGTTTATGTTTTGGGGAGGACATTAACAAAAGGCTAGGACACTGCTCTATTCTGTCTTTCAGGCTGCTTTTGTTGAAGCTTTTTGGTAAAATGCTAAAATCATTAATAAACTCAAACAGGCTGATGAAATGAAAAACAAAGTGCCATAAACCATATCTAAATTTGCTTTTGTAAATATTTCTTTCAGTCCAAAAAAAATAAAATCTCCTCAAAGGAAAACTAAAAGTGCTCTTTTAGGCTGACCTGAGTGTAATATTTGCTTAAAGATAGAGCACAAACTTCTTAGGTTAAAAAAAAAATCACAAATCAGATCCATAAGATCAGACACATGGACATTTTTCAGGCTGTGCGTCAACATTTCTTTTATGGCCTGATGTCTTCCCTTTTGGTATGTGATGTAAGAGCCGTGACACCTAGGGTGTCCTCACAAAACTATTTCCTCTCTGCATTATAAAATCTCACATAAACCAAAAGCTTGGCATTGTCACGAATAATAATACATGCACTCCTTTACCATTTCTCCATAGGTAAAGAGATTTTTATGTTGTCCTAAATTCCGCTGCATTCTCAGCGAACACACATGCCCCGTGTTGCACTGTGAGAGAGTGAGGCAGGACTTGTGTAGATCGCTCAAATATAGGCTTTGAGCTCATTGATTTTCCACATCCTCACCTCAGACTACTGTGGGTAAGTTGCCTCAAAGTGTGTGTCTAGTTTCATATAGTGGCGTTTGATATTTCCGCTTTTGACAATCGCAACAGATTCTGTGCATTTGTCCATTGTTTATTTCTAAAGAAACACGACAATGTATAAAAGGCTCCATTACCTTGTATCTCATGTTATGGCTCCGTAGCAGGCGTATTTGTAAAAATAGGCTAACGATTGTGTCAAAACCACGGGACTTTCTGTCGCACAGTAGAGAAATTACAGTACAGGAGAAGCTGGCAGGCAGTTTCGACTCACATTAGCTGTTAAGTTTAATTACTAATGTTAACTAGCATTTTAGTTAGCAATAATTAGCCTGTGCCTATGTTATCTCCTTACATATACCTACGCTCTCCGTCTCTGCAAGATTCGGAATGATTGAGTTTTCTCTTGGCACAGCTACCAGAAGACTTCCAACTTTCAGACACGTTGCTCACGTCACATTTACGTCGTCTTTCTCAGTTGGAGGCTGCGCAGTAACGCTCAACGCTCACCGGAAAAGTGCTTCTAATATCCTTCACTGGTCTCCGTCCAGAGCAACGGGATCTGTTGGTCCATTATATGTGTCAATGGGAAAAGCCCGCTAGCCGCTAGGCTAATTTATGCACTGTAAACCCTGAAAGAATGCAGCGCTATGTCATCCGTCTCCTCTGAGAATGGAGAAACTCTTCAAATGCACAAAACAAAATATAGACACCCAAACAGCTGTGCACTGTACAGGGCTCCAGTCTAACTTTTTTTTTTTTTATTACTAGGAGCACTGTAGCCACTTACTGTACACACCTTAAATCCCCATTTTGACTGTATTGCTGATGAATGCTTTAGTAATAAATACAGAAACCACAATCTGCTGTTTTTATTTTAGTTCAGTAACTTTTTATTTGAATGGTGCTTATTTGACCACCGAAACAACAATCCTATCAAAGGTGATTTTAAACTTCCACTGAAAAGGTAGGCTTAGGAGTATCTACTAAGTATCTAACACCCAGTGTGGGAAGTATTGAGTGATGAGTGAGCCAGCTCACGACGCTCAAAACACATGCACTATTTGTTTTGACGAGATAAACAGTAGGGCTGCACGATATGACCTAAAATCAAATCATGATTAATTGCACATTTTACCTCTAACAATAAATGAGCGATAATTAAATTTGTTTGTGATTCGACGACGGACACTGCTGTTTTAAAGTTTTAAAAAAACGTCTCTTGCAAGCTTTGCAAAGCTGAACGCTGCTGTTGTTCGTTCTCAACAGTGACGTAAAGAGTTTCTGTGCGCAGATGTCGCCGGACTACACTATTTTTCTGAACATAGCCATACTGAGAAATACAGAGAGAGTTGTGGAGCTGATGGGCTTAATTAGCATTGTCTCAACTCACTTGGCATTTGCTTGACTGTAACAGATATAGCTTTTAGCTCAAACTAGATATTATTGACTTCGTGCTCACATGGTACACAGTTTTTGCGATGTGTAAAAATATTGTACTAAAGCTGCTTCAAGCCATTGTGTTTATATTGGATTCAACATAGATAAAGCAAAGATGTTTCTCCTTAAAAACACACACTACGTTATAATGCAACTTGAACCACTGGAAGATTGACATTTCTTTTTTTTTTTTTTTTTAGCCTAGACAGTGTTGATAAGCAATGAAACAATAGAGCTGGACTTACTGCCTTCCCAGTGCAACACGTTTGGCATGGGTTGGCAAGCATTTGTTTGCCGTTTGTGGTGCATAAATCTGCTAGGGGTGGTACGGTTCACAAAATCCACGGTTCGGTTCGTATCACGGTTTTAGGGTCACGGTTTTCGGTTCTGTACGGTTCTTGTTATTTTTTCTTTTAATCTTTAACAGAAATATACTTCGGCATATGATATATATAGCTAAAATTTGCATATTGAATGCATGTTGCACAATACATGCATACAGTGGCAGTTCTATGTATTGTTTTATTTCCGCTGTCATCACAGGTAACATGAAATCCAAAATGTTCCCACACACCAGACTTATACGACGCTAGCGCATCCTCCAACTCCGGGCAGCCTTCCTCATCTCTCCCACTTACCATTTCTGCATGTGACGTGACCTGCAGCAGCAGCACTCCACGCTCCCGAGGAGCGGGCGGCTCGGCGCCTCTCAAAATCTGACGAAAATCTTTTAAACTGACCTTTGTCGATCAAAAAAACGACAGATTCAGCAACTGTATGGCCTATTTCTCGCTTAAAATGTTGTCAGAAACACGTTTCGGTGAACTATTTTCATAAAATACGAGATCGTATTCAGAACGAGACGCCGTTCGAGTCTGTTTTGAAATTCAGGAAAAGCAAGAACCACATGACGCGTTCGTCCAATCAGCTGCCATGTGTTGCGTTCGTCACGCTCATCCCCCTCGTCGTTTCCAGTAAGTGTTTTAACATAGGTGTCGAAAGTGGGCACTACGGCAGTAAGTGGTTAGTGCACGTTAACAGTGTACTGACAAACCGTGCGACACAGACACGCTCCGAACCGAGACATGCGAACCGAGCGGTTTGGATGTTTTTTCATGAACCGTACCACCCCTATAATCTGCTGAAGTTGGATTAATCCATCTACATGGCAAAGATGCCTTTTTTTAATGTTCCTAAATTGGAAACTCTCTACGTCTTTCTATGAGGATGCCCTGTCATTATGTAAAACAAGTATAGTTTATAAATTGTGTATTGTTTACATTGGCTCCACCTTATTTGCATCACTGCCTCGGTCACATGATTTGTCTATTTGTGTGACTCTTAATAACTGAGGGAATGTCACAGTGCTTCTTAAAGGAATGCCCTGTTATCTTTTCTGTTTTTCCAACAACATATTGACTAAAGAAGACATGCAGGTACACACTGTTTAGAATATAAATGTTCTGTCTGCTAGGTATGCCTGCTGTGGTGTTTTAAGAAACGGTGTTGCAAGTGGAGAGTGGAAGCTGGTGATCTCTTTCTGTTTATGGTGTACACACCGACATGTTTTTAATTGTGTCCAAAATGTCGAAACCTTGTAACTGTGATCTTATACTGTGGACTCGTGTGCAATTGAAACCAGGGCCAGATTGTGAATTTAGAAGTATCATGATTGTGTTTACCACTTCAGAAGTGATCTCTTATCCCATTACAGGTATTTCAGGGCTCTGTCACGGTTTTTGAAGCAGTGTAGGCATATTTTTCACGTAAAATAATGACTGGTATACTACGTTACTATGTTGCTATGCTATGGTTTCAGTGGCTGCAAAAGTAGTGATGGATATTTTGCTAAAACATAGCTAATTAACACTGCTTTGTAAAGTTTATATTTAAATGACAGATATACAATACACTAAGGACTGGATGATGTCTTCTTGGGCTGATGGCAGCTATGTGGTCAAAAGCGAGCATATCAACTAGGGTTGGGCTATCGCTTCTATTTTTATAACGTCCCATCGTGGTTACTTGAAATTGCCGATATTACAGCGGCTAATTATTCAATTTACAGAAGTCCGAAAGAAGCATAGCCCATCAGGTATCAGATCCATGGGAACGAGACGGAAAAAAAAGTCACTCGTTACTCTGCTTATTTACGGGGCTCAGCAGGCAGGCTTGCTGCTCCACCAGAAACATCTGAAAATGCGTAGTAGGGCCAAGATTCTAGAGATTCTTTTTTATAACATCTTAGTTCTGATAGTAAGTTAGTTAAAATCGCATTAATACCGGCGTAGGAAACAGCGTTCAGCCAGCTGTTCGATCACTTCTGGAAAGTGATGCATCAGCCGCATAGGAGCCACAAAGTTGAACTCACGGGTGGAGCTTTATCTGCTATGTGAAATATGAATTATCAGACTGGGAAACGAGTGTGGAGCCAACAGACGGCACATTAGGAATGCTTTCAAAAGTCTAGTCTAATGTACATTGCATTAGCAGCGCAGTAAGTGCCTTAAATGCCTTGAATGAGCTTTGCAAAGTCTATGGAAGTGCACAAGATGGGCAGTGCCTTTTACTGGTCTCTTACAGCCTGTTGGCACAGCAGAGATGGTTACCATAAACATTAGACTGTGTCATTGTGTAAATCAGATCTGCTTCATATGTGAACTGACTTGGGGCATGTGTAATACCCACTGTCAGAAACGACAGAACCAGGCCATTACTCAGTGGTAAATTAACATCTTCATTCACTGACCAGAGTATTTTACTCGCTGTCGCATGGTTATTGCAGGTGTGCTGTTGTGGTGTGACTAGTTGGTATGATTCTCACACAGTACTTTCTAGCTCTGTCCCCAAAGTCATGTTGTTTACCTTCTGTTTTCTTTTTCCTCTTTTTCAGAGGTCCCAACATTTCAAGAGAAGACGAAAGCCTTATTTGGAAATCTTATGGACGAAGGTTGGTATTTGTTTCTGTTGGTGTCTTTTCCACCCTCTTCATCTGTCTCCCTGTCCATCTATGGTTATATTATATACTGTATTTAATGAAAATGGTTCCATCCGCCTTTTCTGTTGACAAATTTGTGACACAAGTTTGCTCCATTTGGGCAACATGTAGCACCATTTACGCTTTCTCCAACACAGAGAGAGGTGTGCAACATGTTTCTGTCTGCTCCCAGCTTCTCCAATTTGCTTTTTTGTTAGATGCTGTATTAACACTCACAGAATAGTTTATGCTCAGTCCTTTCCCTTTTATCGTTATATTGCAGTCCACTGACCCGCTGCCGCTGGGTCGAACTGTCCTCCTCTTTACTCCCCACTGCTCCGGAGGATGTCTCCCGAGCTGTGTGTTTACGGCCACACTGATGCGTGTTGTTACCATGACAACTTACAACAATCACCATTTCAGTGTTACAACAGTTCAATGATCTTTCTATCCATTTTATTGTTATGGTCACTTCTTAGCTCCCAGTGTGCCAACTGAAAAAGTGATACTATGTTTATCCCCCCCACTGGCTCTCTTTAGCTGGGCTTGTTGCTACTTGATTTAGCTTTACGTGCTGCCAACTAGCTATTGTAGGTAATGTTAGCCAGGCAAGATTTAGGATTAGGGTTAGTAGTAATGTTTAAACCGCTAACAAAACTATTTAACATTTCCTTAAAGTGAATGGAACTTGTTTATATTGTTCTTACAGCCATTATACTATCACCAGTTCTGCTGTTTGTGGCGTGCCCAAATCCCAAAAGTGTGTCCATAGCTCAGCCAATCGGAAGCAATGCGTTAATCACATCAATCGCAACTGAGCTGGCTTTTTCAAACATTGCTGTGCACCAGTGATAATCAGTGACTGACGATCTCGTCAGAATTCAAATTTTAAGTTGATATCATAATATAACCTCTAAACAGATGAAACCCTCATAGTTGAATTACAATACATTTTAAACAATACATGAATTCACTCCTACAAGGACTGGGTGTGGCAGCTCAAACGTTTCTCAACTCTGAGAGACTACAACACTTACCCCCCCCTTTCCTGGCCTCCTGGTTGAGGTCCAGTGGTGTTCTATTTCAGTGAATTGTGTTTAGCCATACAGTAATTCTGCTGACTGAGCAGCAGTTTTTTTCAAGTTGCATTAACTGTAAACCATTTATCGTTTCTAGGCTCCTTTCACCAATTTAAAGAGGGAATGTATCTTTTTGTTACAATTAAGTATGCAAGTATTTTGGATCCAGCCAGTCCAGCTTGGCAGATTGCCACATTTCTCTCTGAGCTCCACTCACACTTGTCATTTTGAGCGGTCGCACATTTCATAAAGATGGCACTGCAGTGTTTCACGCAGACACACACCGCTGGCAGTAAGCCTCCACTCTTACAAAAATGACTAGTCCTGTTTTAGCAAAAGGACTTAATATAAATAAATAAATATACTCTATATATATATATATATATATATATATATATATATATATATATATATATATATATATATATATATATATATATATATAATTTATATTTATTTTCTTTTTCAAATATAGCAAGTATTCATTAACATTATTTTCCTAACATATACACACATGGACATACATAACACATTTAAGTGCATGCCATGGGTCAGTTGTTATTTTTATATAAATACCATACATTTAGAAATATTCAGGATTACTCGGGGCCTGAATTTCAGTGCTGGATTGCACATAATTTCTTCACATATTTTTTAAAAATCGATCCCCGCAAATCCAGCACTTATAATGCGGAAAATTCCAGCACAAATAACCGCATTGTCTCATAAGATTCAGCCAACAAATGCACCAGTGCGGAATGTGGGAAGACTTCCCGGAAGCACTGCATGAAAACATGAATGGACCTCCTGGCTAAAACGTATACATCCACTTGTGGAACCCATTCAGAGAAATCGCTGGAACTTGAAAGACGAGTGTAAACAGCAGTGTGTCTAAAACATTTATCAGACAGGTAACGTTATTAAGAAGCGGCAGTCGAAAGACAAGTTTCAGACCAGTTCAAAAACTGTGAAATGACCTGCTCTAATTGTAAAATGTACGGTGCTGCGCCTTGTTAGCCCATGTTACTAAACGGTATTGTACTTAAAGAGACAGTATAAAAAGAGATAGTATAAAATCACCCCTATGTGAAGCATTTAAAGGGTGAATTGCATTGTCTTCAAACTGCATTTGTCTAGTTAGTGACTGCCTGTACGAAGCTACTCTGTTAGGTATTTCAATCGTGCATGCTAGCTTGATAATTTGGTCCTACTGCTACTGCAGGGCTGCTGCTAGCATGCTAGCTAGCTAAGATGTTCTATAAATAGCTGCTAAGGCATTATCTCCACCACAGCAGATGTGTTTACAAGCCTGCAGACACAGTTACAGCTAGCTAATACTGTCTCTCATTAGGTCCCGTTTTTACCACTGCAGTTGGCATGTGTGTGCATGTGTGCGTGCAGAGAGGCTTTACCCTAACAGATGCACTTACATAAGTGGTCTGCCTGCTGGCAGTGCTGCCAGCTACCAAGCTAGATGTAAAAGGGAAGCTTATGCAAGTAGTGATGATGTAGATGAAAGCATCACATTTGGTATTCACCAACCAAAAACGTTCTGGGAGTGGTCAAAGATCTCAACAGAAAATCACAATTTTAAAAATGCCTCCTTGGTAGGAGCACTAGAACTATTACAAGTAAGATTTCTTTTTAATGGTTAAGTGCTAATCATAGAAGTAGTCAACATCGCATCATCAAAAAGCGGTCAAAAGAAAAAAAAAGTAGGACTTGAATGCTGCATTAACCACAAAGATCCTGAAACGTATGCAAAGACCACCTATGATGTCCCCAGACTCCAGCAGAATTATTTTATTCAACACCTACACACTGTTAAATTAGCCACTAGGTTAGGCAAATTGAGCATTACTAAAGCTTTGGCAGGATTTTGCTGGTGGGTGTTAATTTCCCAGCTGTTGTACTGTCTGTGTACACATTGCTGCGCTGTCTCACCACCTGATTCTCTTCTTTTTGTCTTCACCTCCCACACATACTATCCTCTCTTCTCTCCACATTTTCTCCTCTCTGTTCTGGGTCTCAGTGTGCTGCATCTGTCTGTGGGTAGGGCTATAAAAAGGATGAACTATGCCAGGTAGCGGAGTAGGGGAGTAGTACTGCTCAGAAAAGACCTAACTTGTGAAATGTCCCCTTTATCCTCCTGTCCTTCCCTCCCTTTTTTATCTCCACACCCACACTGCTGTGTCCACTCTTTGCTTATTTGCACATTTTTCAATCCTCCTCTGGTGTCCTCTTAACCCATCCTCATTTATTTTTCAATGTTCCTATTATTACGTTTTTTTTTTTTAGGTCTTTCTGTCCACCTCTGATGTACTTGCCCTGCATGATTCTAAACTTTGCTGTCTCATCCCCGCCCCCTCCCTTGTTTATCATCTCTTCCTCCCTCCCTGCTTTCCTTTGTCTCCAGTAACTCTCCTTCTTCCCCCCCGAACACATAGTGCCCATCATTTTTACTGTCCTCCTCTCTACCCTCTCCTTTTCTCTGCTTCACAGGCCATCCCATACTTAACCACAAACCTGTTACCAAGGCAACTGCTCAGCACGATAGGAAACAGCAGCTCCACACACCACATCTGAATTCACTTTAGTGTCTGGTGGTTCTTTTATATATATATATATATATATATATATATATATATATATATATATATATATATTTTATATTTTATATATATATATATATGAATGAATGACTTAGAAAGTCTGCAGAGCTCTGACTTGTTGCTGGGACAATAATAGTCATGTTGCACATGGTAGGTTCAGACCATAAAGAGACAGCCAGAGAGGATACTGACATGTTCTGTGCTCATTCCTCATACAGTATAGTAGCATAGAAAGATGGTATATACCCCCTTAAGAGTCCAGATGCTCCAAATGAAATCCAAATGTCTGCAGTTACCAGTGTCTAAACTCCCAAAAGAACAGTCAAATTGGTTTGAATGACCAATGAATTGACAAATAGGGAGGTGTGGTAGGATGACTAGTCTACAGAGTTTGAGACAAGTGGGTAACCACACTGGATGCTTCTGTAAGGCAGTAAAGCCGTGATATTTGAGTTTACATTTATACACTTATGGAATCCATGACATGCGTAGTAAAACTGTCACAATGCACATTTGATCACAGAGATTGGATACTTTATTCAGAAATGTGTGTGTTATTGTTGATGGCTAAACATGCAGTATATGGCCCACACACAGTGGAATGTGGCTCTGCTTCTATTGCACAGAGCTACAAAGCGAAGCGAGTGCCACTGACGAGGTTAGATTAGCTTAGCAAGTACCTGCATGTCATCATGTAAACTGAATAGTGCAACTGGTGAAGACAAACAAGGAGGAGGAAAGTTATATTTCATGCAGCACACGATTTGTTTGAGGGCCACATTGAAATGGCAATCTCACCTGATGATGATGATGATGATGATGGCGATGATGATGACGATGATGATGATGATGAAAGCTTGTTCACCTGATGACAAAACAAAAACCAAATTGACACCAGAAATGGTTACAACTAGAATGAGCTAGTAAACATTTCTACAATACAGTATTTATTCACCAAGGTAAAAACAAGGTATAAAGAAATTATTATTTTATGTTTGTTTTGTTTTTTTTGCATGGAATTACAAATAAGATTTGATGTCATATCACACATGCCAGCCCCATGTTGTCAGTCTCTTTATCATGTCAGAACACTTTTATCATGGCCCTCTCCCTTTATCAGAAATGAGTCGCCAGACTGCCACCGCGCTGCCCACAGGAACCTCCAAGTGCCCCCCCTCCCAGCGCGTGCCCACCCTGTCAGGCACCACTGCCTCCAACAGCGACCTGGCCAGCCTGTTTGAGTGCCCTGTCTGTTTCGACTATGTCCTACCCCCCATCCTGCAGTGCCAGTCTGGACACCTGGTATGTACTGACCAGCCTGGAAAGTAAGCAGAGCCGGTTGTTGTACGCAGTACATTTTACAGTCCTATCGAGTCGAGTGTCTCACTTGCATTACATTTTAAGGTAAATGTGCTGTACACATACTGCATAAAGTTGAATGTGTAAAGCAGAGGTGCCCAAATTCTTTCATATGAAGGGCCAAAATGTATCTGGATGGAAGGCCGCGGGCCAAAAATAAATGTCGTTGTTGGAGAATACTATACATCTTGTAAATCTTCATGAATAAAACTTGCCTATGTAATTTAATTAACCAGCACTGAGCTTTACATTGCCGTAAATTTCAGATTAAGTACTGTTCACCTGCAGAAAATGTACATTTTGTACTCATTTACACTAAGGTTTTTACAGCACTTTCAAATTAAGAGGAGAATAAGCATGAGCAGGTCAAATGCCATGGCGGGCCAAAACAAAGGGAGCACGGGCCAAACTTGGCCCGTGGGCCACAAGTTTGGACGCCTTGGTGTAAAGTAATCAACATTCCCAAGTTAGGCTTTATTAGTGTTGCTTTAATAGTCACAATACCCTTAATAGTCGTGTATAGCACAGTTTCCCATGTTACCATGGTTTTTGAAGACCAAAAATAATTGTCTATTGGACTGCATTCAAGCTCAGTGAGAACCTGCATGACACTGTTTTCAGTGCTATAGCTACCAGTGTGTTTGTGCTATGCACAAATATAAAGTGTGCAAATTAGCATTTTAATAAGGTCTGCGGTTCAGTCGTACATCATCATGACAGCAGTTATAAGTATTTGAGTTGAAGGTAAATTCTGTCCCGTTGGAGTAAGTAAATGACAAGATACTGAATTCCAATGTTATGAATCTAATCATGGTCAATATTCATTCAGTAGGACCTTCAGAAATCAGTGTTGTAATTGGTCAAATTAAGCCGATTGCTTGACTTTAAAATAATATTCATTTGTATTTACTCCTATTATAACACATCCATTTATATTTTAATATAGCCTTGTCACGGTGCTCTCAACTAATAAATAGTAACCATTTTACTTGAAACTATTTTTTTTAACCACTATGACTGTCTCACCTAAAAATCTATTTTTTTAATATGTGCAAGGGTTCAAAGGGTAGAGTCCCAAAAATGTAGTCTGATTTTGAATACAGATATGTCAATGTCTGCTGAACAGTTTTGATCATGAGTGGGCGAAGCAGTAATAGTCATCCCTAAAGATGCTTCCTTTGGCATAGGCTGCCGGTTGTAACAGCTCATGATGGCTGCCAAATGAATGCACTGATTGACCGAGAGTCAAGGAAAATGTTCCAAGTTACAGGCTCAAATGTAAGTTTTACTTCAAACTGCTGGCACTAAAAAGAAAAGTATTATAGTATATTGAGAAATGTATAAATGGCCAACCAGAATACAATGAGAGCGACTATGAAAACAAACCGTGGGTGCTTGGGCCCATGAGGACGTTTCAGAACGTCCTCTAAGATCTCGCGGAGGATAAACACTAACTTGTTGTCATGTGTCCCTTCCCAGGTATGCTCCAACTGCCGGCCCAAGCTCACCTGCTGCCCCACCTGCCGAGGCCCCCTGGGCTCCATCAGGAACCTGGCCATGGAGAAGGTGGCCAACTCTGTCCTCTTCCCCTGCAAGTACGCCTCATCGGGCTGCGAAGTCACGCTGCCTCACACCGACAAGACGGAGCACGAAGAGCTGTGCGAGTTTCGGCCGTACTCCTGCCCCTGCCCTGGCGCCTCCTGCAAGTGGCAGGGCTCCCTGGACGCCGTCATGCCTCATCTGATGCACCAGCATAAGTCCATCACCACACTGCAGGTCAGACACTGACCCGTCTCCTTGGCTTCTTTTATAAACTACGCGTAATGGGGGGGGGGGCAGTGACATTTGTCACAGCAAACAGGAGTTTGTTGGGACACAGGAATAGGGATGTAACAGTATGAAAATGTAACCTCACTTTTATAGTGACCAAAATGATCACGGTTTTCGGTATTATTGTAGTATTGTGTGTTCAATATGTTCAGAAAGCACTGATAGGCCTACACAAGCTGAAATAGTTTCAAAAAGTGCAACAGTGTTTATTATATTACAAAAATATAGGCAAAACCTTATCAAAAGTGCAACTTTTAACATCAAAGGTGTTATCTCCTCCTTCCGCCATGTTTCCAACTTCAAGAAACGCACGTTGCAGGCTACGCAGTGCGTCTGCGCGGCAACTTCAGGAGACTCGGATGAAGCTGGGAAGGCTTAAACGCACGGTTTCCACACCGTGGTAATAATATTTTAAATGAAAACGGTAATTGTTATCGTCAACATTTTTATTGTGGTTTACCATTACACCGGTAATCGTTACATCCCTACACAGGAAGAATCTCCATTTTATTCACGTTTTGCGTCTTAGATGATTTAAGGAATGAATCCTTTGAGGAAACGTCTGAGTGAATTTAGCATTTCCTCCTGGACCGGTCTCCTAGCTGCCATACTGGGACATGCGTTCTATTTTTTGTGGTACCCTGTTAGTAGCCTGGTTGACACCAGACCCTTCTCAGTTGTAACTGAGAGTGGGTCTGGGGAAGGTTCATTCACAGCTCATTTCCAAAGGACGCCACTTAAATGCCTCTGGGCGCAATTGGATAGTCCTTCAACCAATCAGACCAACGATCCGGGTGACGTAGCACGTGCTTCGGTGGCCGTCATGTTGAATGTAAACAAAAAGCTGCTTGCCGTCGCTGCGCTATCGTCATCGTGTAAAGCCCGCCTCAACGGTTGTGATTGGTGCCTCGATTTGGAAAAATTGGAAATGGGCTTGAATGGATTCTTGGCCAGATGGAATTTTTTTTTTTTTTTTTTTTTTTTAATGCTATACACCTGACAGCAGCTAACGTTAGCCTACCGTTAGCTAGCAGCTGGAGTAAACACGGTTAAAATGCTGACAGCTAAATGGTGTAAAAGTGTGTCTCTGTCTGTATTTCAATGGAGAGGATTCCAACAGTCTGTAGCTGCCGAAAAGCAGATGTTGCGTTCACTTGAAATTCGCCTTGCCAGCCTCGTGCTGCATTCAAAGTTGTTGTAAAATAACCTTTTCCCATCCAGTGGTTGTTTTTGTCATTTAACAGGAATTTACTGGTGAAATAAGTTGTTATAATTTATTGTTATTCCATTTTTAATAAATCATTTAATTTTGACCCTGTGGCCTTAGCAATACACAAGCCGTTCTTTAATGTCGCCGACTGTTTTGGGCTCCTTTTTTTGTGTAGATCAACTTTTTATTGTTTTATATTTTTGAACAGACAAATACAATTGAACAAGATGCTCCTTTTCTTTCTCTCTCTCTCTCTCTCTCTCTCTCTCTCTCTCTCTCTCTCTCTCTCTCTCTCTCTCTCTCTCTCTCTCTCTCTCTCTCTCTCTCTCTCTCTCTCTCTCTCTGATATCCCTTAGTACATTCATGTGGATTTTTTTTAGTATCTTTTATTTTCTTTTTTTAGTATCTTTTATTTTCCATATTATTGATGTTATGATGATATATATATATATATATATATATATATATATATATATATATATATATATATATACACATATACACACACACACACACAGAACCTGTCTGACCTGCGTGTGTCTCTGTCCAGGGGGAGGACATTGTGTTCCTGGCCACGGACATCAACCTGCCGGGCGCCGTGGACTGGGTGATGATGCAGTCGTGTTTCGGCTTCCACTTCATGCTGGTGCTGGAGAAGCAGGAGAAGTACGACGGCCACCAGCAGTTCTTTGCCATCGTGCAGCTCATCGGCACGCGCAAGCAGGCGGAGAACTTCGCCTACCGGCTGGAGCTCAATGGGCACCGGCGCCGCCTGACCTGGGAGGCCACGCCGCGCTCCATCCACGAGGGCATCGCCACGGCCATCATGAACAGCGACTGCCTCGTGTTCGACACGTCCATCGCACAGCTGTTCGCCGAGAACGGCAACCTGGGCATCAACGTCACCATCTCCATGTGCTAGGAACTTTGAAGAAAAGAGGGTCAAAAAGTTACAGGTGGTCAGGGGGGGGCATTTTTTTAAGTGGGTCAAATCCGTTGTGACCTCACAACGCCTCCCCCCCCCCCGCCTCACCCCTTGAGACGTGGAACTGGACTGTCTGATCAGGCAGCCGTGGAGCCCCAGGGGGTGTGATGGATGGATGGATGAGTGGATGGATGAGTGGAGGAATGAATAAACCCAAGAACATAACTGTGTAGTGATGGCTATAGACTTCTACATATACATACACACACACACACACACACACATATATATATATATATATATATATATATATATATATATATATATATATATATATATATATATATATATATATATATATATATATATATATATATATATATATATATATGATGCTGTCTCGCCCTCTCTTGGTCATAAAACACAGCAAAGTTGTTCAGTCAAACTCTTGTCAAACTCTTGTGATTTCCCACCACTCCTCTTATTTATTTTTTTTTAGTGTCTTTCTTCTCATTCCCTCGATCATCGTCAGACATTTCAGACACTACAGCCTTCCGCCCGTCACTCAGAGCCGCTGGAGGCCGGTCGCCACGGAGCAGGCCCTACGCACTGACAGCTACACCCTGAGCAAGACTCGCGCTAAATTTCAACACGGACTTCCGGTCAGGTCTAGCCAGCTAGCTAGCTCCCCCCCCCCCCAAACCTCCTGGATTGAACGGTTGGCCGTGGCTGGGACTCACCACAGTTGAGCGTCATGGTGTATTGGCTAGCTCAGACTGGAACCCAGAGCCCACAAAGTTCCTTATCGCCGATTTGGGTCTTTATCTTCACCCGTGACTGACGTAGCGATCGATGGCTGGGACTGGAATCGTCACCCACACGCACGGATGGCAGTAGCAGCCATAACCATAGACACCCGGGCGGCGTCCTGTCTACAGAACATCCGTACAGGCTCATCTGGTTTGCTTCCGGGCCCACATCGGTCCACCCAAGGCTAAAGATTGTGCATCGGACGCTCTGAAAGTAGACTGTCGTCGTTCATAGTTATATCGAACAGACTCTGCTCTCATACTGTATGAATTTAGGAAGGCCCTCAGCTACATCAGCCCTGGGATTTTTTTTTTATTTTTTATTTTTTTTATTTTCATGGGAGGGGGCACAACAGTGGAGTTCTCACACCTGTTCCTTGCATTACAGGCCGCGTGTGCAGGTGTAATAGTGGGCGAGTCGAGTGCGTGTCGGAGTATTTTGGACCGAGGATTAGAGGGTTCTTTTTTTTTTTTTTGGTGGGTTTTCAGAACGAGGAAAAAAAACACTGCATTTCAGTTGAGTCAGTTTTCTTTTGTGGTTTATTTTTTTTTTTAAAAGTCTGTTTCTTTTTAAAGTCTCTTTTTTAATTATTTTAGGTGTCTTTTTTTTTTTTTTTTTTTGTATGAGGAAAGAACTCCTGATATGTGTGTGTGTGTGTGTGTGTGTGTGCAGGCGAGATGGACATGTGGCAAAAAGCCTGCACACTTTCTCCCTTCTCTCTCCGCTCTCCTTTCCTTTCTTCTCTGTCTGCCAGTGTCGGCCTCAACCACTGATTGACTGACTGATCACCCAACCAGGAATGAGGGACAGTTTCTACCGTTACAATGTTGCTATTGTTATTATTAAATGGAGATTATCATAATTATCATTTTTTGTAATGACTTTTAAAAACAAAAAAATTAAAAGGCAGTTGTAAAACTTGTGGCTAAACTTCAGTGTTTGTAGTTAAAAAGCAAGTTGTGTTGTTCTTCTGAAGGTTTGTGTTTTCCCCCGAAGTTTGATTGTTTTCCCTCATCTATTTGTCTCTCCGTCCTCTTGTTTGTGTGGACAAGTCCTTTCTTTTTTTTTTTTTTTTTTTGTCTATGAGGAGGGAGGGAGGTCAAGCCAATCATCTCTCCCTTTCTCTTCATGTGGAGTCCCAGTAATGTTGCTGCTCTCCCTCAACTCCTTGACTTTTTCTGTTTTAATTTGTCATTAAATAAATCTATCTTTTTCATACCTGGTGCCTTTTCTTCTTTTATTGTAGGCCTCGGACCCTGCTAAAGCTGCGTCTTTTTAATCCAGTACTAATGAGTGCCAATGTATTTGTCTGTATACCTAAATGTATCCTCTGGAGTTTTTGGCCACTAGTGGTGTTATGGAGCAATGTGTTTTGAGTGGGTCCCTGTTTTGTTTGTACCCCGCATGAGATTGCACCTGCACATAATGGGCACCATTCTTATTCTGCTGCTGGTTTCAAAATATCCCACTAATTGACAATTGGTGGCAGTAATGTGCAAAACGTACCAATGCACTTGCAAAGGCAGTGAAGAAGACTGTGTTTTAATGCTGCGTTCATAGACATCGGAAAAACATTTTTTTTCCGAGTGAAAACGTCATCATTCACGTCCCTTCCTGTGGGAATCAGGTGGTGACGCGTTGTTGACAGCTGACATTTGATGTAGGAGACTTTGGTCCACTGAACATATTTCAATGACAAACTTTATTGTGGACAAATGCCTCTGCCAAGAAACATAACCTGTTTCAAATTCTTCATAAATAGGCCCATGTATAAAAAAAAAACAACCCCTTATCTGTGTCCTTTCCCGTTCGTTGTCCTGCAGATAACACAGACAAACACCTGTCCATGTGCTGTTTCTATGCTTGTATACGAAAACGGCAGCAAATCTTTTGTTATTGTGGTCTCCATGTTTTTACACACCTGATGCTCTAGGCTACAGCCATCCATTGGTGGCAGTCATGCAACAAGTTGTTATGCCAAACGCCAATATAACACAACAAGAAGAACACGCATCCCGACCATGTGAACGCTGGCAGTCGGAAAAACAACGTAATCACGGGGGCGGTCCCTGTTATTCCCAGGTGGCATGAACGCAGCATAAGCCCCCAACGTCGTCTTCCAGGCAGCGCTGCCTGGAAGGCAGGCAATGGTTAGGTGCCTTGAAGTCGACGTTTGGGGGGGGGGGGGGCTTAAAACACCATAGAGCGAAGAAGACTGCAAGAAAGTTCTCATCCTTTAGATGCACACAAGGCAATGTTTAAAAAATAAAAAAAATCAGCTTTGCAAATGCTTTTTTGAGGAAGGACACATCTGTTGGACGTCATGATACACAATCCATTTGGTTGAGAACTTTGTTTACAAGAAATCTCTACAGAGCACTTTTTTTAATATTTATATGAGAGAGTTTCCTTACAGTCCCTCAAGCGCTGTGGTTGTCAAGTCTGCTCATTCAAGATACGAAATGTCAATGAAAAAACAATCTTGCCTCAAGGTCTATTTAGTGTTTCTGGCTTTCGATCATATCACGTGAGCGTTCTCAGCAAATCGTGCTTGTCCAGTTGTCCTGGAATTGTAGATGTTTTTAAAGTTAATTTTCATGACAGCTGGGCGAACTCCTACAAACTGCTGCTGATGACCATGTAATGTGATCAAAAGCCCCATAATGCATCCTGCATGCCATGGACCTCGAGTTAAGATTGTTTTGTCAAGCTGTTTTCATGTCGGGAAGGACGTTTGAAGCGCAATGAAATGCCCTTATTTCAAATGATCAAAACTGCAATGGATGTAGAATTAAAGTACCTGAAGAAATAGCTAGAATCTCTGTTGGTAGGAGTACAAGAGTACAATATTTTACTAGTGGAAGGTGGATAGTGTGCACACAACCAGTACAGGGGCAGGATAAGAAGCAGTAAACAAAGCCCGTTTTGCCAGCAAAAGACCTTGTAGGTCGAAATAAAATCTTTAAAGGGGTGATAGAATGATTATATAGGGTGTTTCACACTGTTCCTTAAGGTCTCCTAATAGGGTATGTAACATTGGGTGGGCTGAAAGTGGCCCGGGTGCTGTTCTATGGGCCCTAATGCTACCCTGTGGAATGGTCCTATTTGGAACGAGAGTTTTTCTTCCAAATATGGTATGCTCATGAATATTTAGATGAGCTGTGCGCTGATTGGTTGTGTGAAGCATATACACACACAGTGGACTTATATTTCAGACACTGCAAAGTTATACATTGTTCGTCTGCTATTTCATTACTAAATTCACTTCTGAGACTTTTTTATGCGAGAAATCAACTATCTCAAATACGGGCCATTTTACGAAAATTGATGGCTAATTTTTAATTTGGTAAGACGGTGTCGGACTTCAGGAGCTCCACACAGTCTGACGAGACAGGGGCAGCCCGCGGCACTCCATACCCAGGGCAAAGGGGCGTTTCTGGGTTACTCTACTACCAAATGCCGGGGCTGCCGGGGCTCTGCGGCCGGCAGCCCGTGGCAGCATTTGGTAGTCCAGTTAAACTCGGTTTTGCATTCTATCACCCCTTAGAGCTTGCAAATTTCAGTGTATAGACATTGGACAACCTTTTCTTTCTTACCTGGCTCTAGCCTTGGTTCACAGAAAGCTCAAAGTTGCGTTGGCTACAGAACAGCACAAGAGCTGCAAGGAACAAAGCCTCATGTGTCATCAAATGAATATTTTGGTGTTTTCTGTAGAATATGTGAGACCAGGAATTCACTGGTGCTGATCTCAGAAGGAAGCTAAATGATGCCTTTAGGTGGTTACTTTCCCACAGTGCCTCTGCTATGTGCAGTCAGGCTGCATGTTGTTGTGCTGGCGAGCCTCCAGCTGTGAATCGGTGAGTCTTTATTACCGCATCAGGGGAAAACACAGTCTCAGCCAAGCTTCGGCTAAATATGTTGATACTGCTAATTCAATATATTCAATAATACTTCAAGGCCATTTATTATGAACCATATGGCTTGTTTCAGCTTCTTACCCAGGTCAAATAAACACCTCAACACAAACATAATTAATGCTGTTTGATGTTGAAGTGATACTTGATTTGAGGCTGCTGCATAAACAAGCATAGTGTGCAGGGAGCTTATTGCCATTACAGTTACTTAAAGTCTTCATATTATGCTCATTTTCAGGTTCATAATTGTATTGAGAGGTTGTACCAGACTAGGTTTACATGGTTTAATTTTCAAAAAATACCATATTTTACTGCACATTGCTGCAGCTCCTCTTCTCACCCTGTGTGTTGAGCTCTCTGTTTTAGCTACAGAGTGAGACCTCTCACTTCTGTTCCATCTTTGCTGGGAGTTGCACATGCGCAGTAGCTAGGTAAGGACTACTAGCCAGTCAGAAGCAGAGTATGAGGGCGTGCCATGCTAGCAGCTAGGCGAGCATTATAACATGTTACAAAGTGACCACGTTTGTCTCTGAAGTAAAGGCTGGACTACAATAGAGCTGTTTGGAGCAGTTTGTGAACAGTGTTTTCTGTTGGAGATGGTAAGTCCCTTTGGGGTGGACTTTGGGCTTTTTCACTTTGGAAACCTATAACGTGCACAAAAAGATATATAACACAATAAAGGAAAAGGGAAAAGTCATAAAGCATAATATGAGCACTTTAAAGGTGTGAGCCAAAACTCTGTAGCTTGAGCCAGTGATACTGTCCTCAATGCATCGGCCGGCCTCCCAAGTTTATCATTAAGTAGGTCTTTGAATGTAGGCCAGCCTGTGAGGTCAGATAGGTAGATCAGACAGGAAGTGTGGAACACAGGAATAGTTTTGCGCGTAGGAGAACAAGCATTTTGCTGAAAATGTGTGCACGCCTGCACAGAGATGCTGATGCCTGTGCCTTTGACTAGCCTTCTGTCTGTCAACGTTCACGCAATAATGTCGGTCCCACTGTCTGGAGGTTAGGGACTGTAGAAAAATGATTTGTGAGTGATGGGAGGTCAGAAAAGGGGGATGGAGATTTACTATTTAAAAAAAAAAAAAAAAGAGATAGATTTTTTCCATCAAAAAGACATGGTAATATGATTATTTGCTTTCCTGCCAAAAGTTAGATGAGAAGATCATACCTCTCCTAATGTATGTAGGCTAAATATGTAGCTGTAACCATCAGCCGGTCAGTTTAACCCTTGTGTTGTCTTCCCGTCGACCATTAACTTGCGTCAAAATTGAAAAGAACTTTTTTTTTGGGCTCTTTTTCCCAATGTTTTTGTCACTTTTTTTAAAGCTTTTTTTGATTGATGGTCAATAAACCTATACATTTTTATGACATTATACCTATTTTTTTAGTTAAAAAAAAATAGTTAATATCAGAGGATGTTGAGTGGATATCACAGACTGCTTTATGTCAAAGTTTAGTCAGGATATCCTGTTGTGAAAACTATTTAAACATTTTTTTCAAATGCTTTAAAATTGAATAAAATTCAATTAAAGTAATTATATACTTTACCTGCTCTCCATGCATCAATGTTCATTTTGGGCAATTTTGTTGAAAGAAACCCATATTTCTGATATAAAAAACTTTAGAAAACGGGTCAAATTCGACCCGAGGACAACACAAGGGATAACTTTGCCTAAAGACTGGGACTGGTGAAACAGCTTGCATGGCTCTATCTGAAGGTGACACTCACTAGCACACCTAAAGCTCACAAATTAACGTGTAATATCTCGTTTGTTTAATATGTACAAAAGCAAAAGTGTAAAAATGACAATTCGCTGTTTTACCTTGTGTTCTGTGCTGGACTATTTCTTGGCTGTGACCAGTCGCCAGGCAACCAGCTGAGACCACAGGAACTTAACAGGTCCTTAATGTTTTTTCTTGCTTATTTTCTTTTTCTTTTTTTTTACAAGCCTATACAGTCGCTCCTTTGTTTTGCATCATTAATGGTGAGTATTTACACATTTAAGGTGCTCTAAGCCAGTGGTTCCCAACCTTTTTTCCTTGGCGCCCCCCCTACTTATGTCTAAGAAAAGCTGAGCCCCCCCCTCCAAAACTGAAGTTGAGGTAACTCTCGAGATAGAGCCTTACTTTCTTTTTTGATACAGAGCAGTTATCAGCACTTTTACATTTCTTCACCATGTTTCATTCATAAAATAGTGATGCCGTGGATGATAGCAGCTAGCAGCTGACCTGATGACAGCAGGGTCCCAGGTTAAGAGGTCCCGGAGGTTTGGCCCACTAAGTAGCCTGCCTACAATTTTAAGCGAGAACAAAAATATATAGTTTTTATATAGACTTTTGTATACATTATATATTCTAGTGTATTATCATAATTTGTTTAACGTGCAAATCAACATCAAACCAGATAAATACTTGCGCACCCCCTTGTGATCTTTGCCGTCCCCCTGAGGGGTCCCCGGACCCCAGGTTGGGAACAACTGCTCTAAGCGATGTTGGGTGATGTCACTTCTTGTGAGCTAGCTAGCTAGCTCGCCCCTCCCTCCTCCTCATCCCGTCCCCTCCCCCTCCTTTCCACGCCCTAACCCCCCAACCCCCCACACCCAAATCCTTTTTGTTGGTTATTGGCTGGAACACTGTATGTTATGTTTCGTGGTGCAGGTTGGCGCAGTTTGTTTTTGTTGCCATTTGTGGAGCCTGGGCTGTCTACAGAGACCGTGTTTTTTTCAAGGGGGTAAGCTTCTCCTCACAACGTGTACCTCCTATGGCGCCATTTTGATGCTAACAAGCACTCACCCCCTGTTAGCATCCCATTGACTGCCATTCATTTTGACATCACTTTGACAGCAAATAACTTTACATCTGAAGTAGAGGTGCAACGATGAATCAATGAATCGATTAGTTGTCAACTATTAAATTAATCGCCAACTATTTTGATAATCGATTAATCGTTTGAGTCATTTTTTTATTAAAGAAAATAAGATTTCTCTGATTCCAGCTTGTTAAATGTGAATATCTTCTAGTTTCTTCTCTCCTTTGTGACAGTAAACTGAATATCTTTGAGTTTTGGACAAAACAAGACATTTGAGGACGTCCTCTTAGGCTTTGGGAAACGCTGATCCACATTCGTCACCGTTTTGACATTTTTATAGATCAAACAACTAATCGATTAATCGAGAAAATAATCGACAGATTAATCAACTATGAAAGTAATCGTTAGTTGCAGCCCTAATCTGAAGCGTTTAAAGACTTTATTTGTCCATTGTTTATTTCTAAAGAAACACAACAATGTATAAAAGGCTCCATTACCTTGTATCTCACGTTATGGCTCCGTAGCAGACGTTTTTATAAAAATAGGCTGACGATTGTGTCATAACCACGGGACTTACTGTCGCATAGTAGAGGAATTACCGTATAAATAACAAAAATATATTTATAATATAATATTCGGAATGATTGAGACTTCTCTTGGCACAGCTACCAGAAGACTTCCAACTTTCAGACAGGTTGCTCACGTGACATTTACGTCGTCTCTCTCAGTTGGAGGCTGCACAGTAACGCTCCGCGCTCACCGGAAAAGTTCTTCTAATATCATTCAGGAGTCTCCGTCCAGAGCAACGGGATCTGTATACAGTCTATGGTTTTTTTTACAGTGTGTTCAGAGATGTTTGCTGTATGTGAAAAAAAAATGTAGCCTAAAAAACGCGTGACATCACTTAGAGCTACCTTTAAATACATATTCGGTAAAATGTGTCATCTTAAGTTAGAATTAGAGTTTCCACCAACACGTTCCACTAATCGAGAAGCAAAAAAATGATCGTTGATCATTTACAGTTTGGTACATTGCCATTATGATCACTTCTTCCTGTACATATTCTCCAGTCCCTGGGCTATCTGAACACACACACACTTTATTGTCCGCTGTCCCACTGTAACCAAGACACTTAAAGCTACGTTTACATAAATCACTTGTGCATAAAACAAACAAACATTTGTAGCTCATGGATTAAAGAAAGAGAGTGGCAGGGACATTAGTAAACAGAGAGATTTATTTGTTTGATAAAAATGTGATAATTGCTCATTCATTTTGAACACACACGGACACACACACACACACACACACACACACACACACACACACAAATAACTTTCCTACAGTCCCTAATGATCCTTCTCCTTCAAAAGAACCCATTTAAATCCTACAGAAACACATATTAGTTTATGTATTTTATCTCTGTAAAAGACTGGTGCACATACATCAAATATTTGAACATTCTGAACTGGACAGTACCATCTGCAACCTGAAGTGGGGTGTAAGACTTAATCCAGACATGATGGTTCAACCCTTCCTACACCTTCCCTTCCCTGCCATCATGTGGTCACAGAGGTCTAGCCGCTCTGTAGGGGCCACACCTAAAATTAGCTGAAGTAAGAGCATACAGTATGAGCTCTGTGTGTGTGTGTGTGTGTGTGTGTGTGTGTGTGTGTGTGTGTGTGTGTGTGTGTGTGTGTGTGCGTGCGTGCGTGCGCGCGCGTGCGTGCGTGCGTGCGTGCGTGCGTGCGTGCGTACGTACGTGTGTAGGGGTGCTCTGCCATGTGAAGTAGGCATGCCGCAAGTACGCTAAGCACCCCCCAAGGGCCTCTGGGTAATTATGTTATACATTAAGGTCCTCCATTCACTAGAGGGAAAATGTGTGCATGTGTGCTTGCGGTGACGGTGAATGTTGAATCCAGGGGGCTTAGAGAGGGAGTCCTAATACTGGGTGTGTCTGCAGTGAACTCTCTGTGACACACATGCAGTGTACATACATGGACATAGACATAGTAAAAGAGCCACATGCAAACACCGTAATACTCTGGCTTAAGTGTTTTGTGACCAAGGAGGGATGTGAAATGCAGGTGATATATGTTGTGGTAAAGTACAGAGAGAGCACCCAGCTCCATCTGCA
Organism: Sander lucioperca; assembly: GCF_008315115.2. Taxonomy (NCBI): domain Eukaryota; kingdom Metazoa; phylum Chordata; class Actinopteri; order Perciformes; family Percidae; genus Sander; species Sander lucioperca. The sequence continues at coordinate 24,977,762 of NC_050179.1, read as the reverse complement.
GGGCCTCTGTGCTTCTTTCCTTTTTTGACTAAATAGCAGCCCCAAGAGGCAGAAATCATCATTACACCAAAAAGGACTAAATTCTAAGATGCTCAACACATGACACGGCCTGTGAGATTATGAGATATCTTGCGTGCAAAGTTGACATTTGGCTCCTGGAGGAGAGCATGAATAGAAAATGAAATTTTTATTCTTGTGTACAAATGGAAATGTGGTTGCAAGAATGGTCAGGGATTAATTGAAAACAATAGATCTCTGGGGACAGCAAATATTAACAGGAAATACATACAAACTGCAGCGTGTACCAGAGTGGGGCCGCTTTTCAGCCCGGGAGTTTCAGTGGTGGTGGAAACTGGATAAATGAAGCAACAGTTCAGCTCTTACTATCCTGTAGTTTTTATTAATACCATGGTTCAACAAATAATGTAAAGGTTAAATAATAATTCACTTAAGCTGAGAAGTTAACAAAAAATATTCCATTATTCCACAAGGATAGGTTGATAAATTAACAAAAGCAGAAAGAAAGAAAGAAAGCATTTGAAATGTATCCCACTCTTCCACAAAGAGGCATATTGAACAGTTCAATTCACAGTACAGTTTACAGTTACATTGCGAGTGGCACCAAGAGCATCTACAGCATCAGTAGTCACCTAAGCCATGCACTGGTTTCATGTACTGTCATATACTGCTCTTTCTTACGTTAAATAACTTTAATTCATATTGTTTACTCTGTTATCCTCTCTACCTGTCCCTGTAGTCATGGCCTCCTCATTGCAAATTTCGGGCTCATCATTTTCAGCGGGGGAAATGGCATATCTGCTGCTCAGAAGCTGCAAAAAAATAATTAAGAGGTCATTTTACTGCATACACAGATCAAGCTTGACGGGCTATGGACCCAACCAACTCTATTTGGGAGGGAAGAACTCCCTCACATGGTACAACCAATGCAGAGGCTGCGGTGTCAGAATGCGGAACATGTGTAGCCTACTTTAAGAGAAGATAGACTAAGGGCTTCTTTACAGTCGGTGCACCCGACCTGTCGCGAGCCAATGTGACGTCAAAATGACGTAGATCGCGCTGGCGCACCAGGATTTTAAGTGCGCGACCAGAGGTCGTGCGCCACTCTATTTTTTTCAGCGCCTCACGACAAAGCAGAAACAGGAAGCATGGATAATTCGAGGGCAACCGGATGCCAGGACTCTCGAGAGTGACTGCAAGTCTCTCTTGTAAACATACTGGGTTAAGATGAGTTCTTTTATGGTGAATGAAAGGCTTGATCCGATGAAGTAGGTCATCGAATCGTTGTGCAGACATTCTTAAGTATTCAAAGTGTTTCTCTTCTTCTCTTCGCCATTGTTTACCTTTTTCTTCTTCTTCTAGTCCATAGAAATAGCAAAGTCGGTAGCCTTTCCTCAGTTGCGCCACCAACTGAAGAAGACCACGTGCGAGTGTAAATAGTTACGGTGCTCCCATGACGTCATACTCGGGAACGGCGAGTATACTACACGTTTAACGTGACAAATGTCAAAAAATAAATTCCTCGACCGGCCCAAATGTGAAGCGGCCCACCGGGAATTCTCCCAATTCTCCCTATTACCCACCCCGGGCTGCGTTGTGGCCTACAAATTAACATAGTATACAATGTTTGCTGTTAGTAAACAAGAAATCAATGCACTTTACCGTTGACATTGGATACTTTCATAAATCATTCAAATCATTTAAGACTTTTTGTTGTCTGAGATGCTACTGGAACCTTCTCAGCACTGACCACTACAATCGTTTCTACCTGTGAGCTTCTCCTCCATTCCCTTTGTGCATTGCATGGTGGGACAAACTCTAGTTGCCCAACCGCCCACTCCAATCTGGTAGGACTACACTTAATTTCGTCATGTGTGTGGACGTTCGTGTGTCATGCTGGAACCATGTATGCCCCCCTTCCTTCTCCCATCATTTGCCCCCAGCCAAAAATAAAATGCCAGGCACCTCTACCAGGATGGCAGCTAACTCCTTCTCCCCAAACTGATAAGGATGCTTGTGTACAAAATGCAGCAAGCATTAACTGATATGGGCCAGGTCCAGGCTGCACGCCTAGTAGCACTCATGACTCTTTCCAAGACAAGCCCGGGCCCTGTGTATTAAATTCTTCCTCAATTTATGTTGTGACAGGTAATAGAAAAAGAATGGCAAATAAGCACTTAACTGCAAACTTAGCAAATTTAGCATCCATTCCTCGTCAGCCACAGCCTGTCCCAAAAAATGAAAACACGCTAACACTTGCCTTTACTAAACGGCAGGTCTTTGGCTGGAAAATCATTTTTAATCAATAATTTTATTATTAAACACAATCTTGATTTTATGTTTTTAACTGAAACCTGGTTAGACCATAATAACAGTGCTGCTGTTCTCAATGAGTCAGCTCCCCCTAACTTCAGTTTTATGAGTGAGAATAGAGTGAATAAGAAAGGAGGTGGAGTCGCTATTTTGTTTAATGACTCATTCCAATGTATGCAAATAGCTTATGGAAATTTTGCTTCTTTTGAATATGTGGCTCTTCAGCTAAGGTCCTCCCCTCAAGCTATACTTCTAAATATCTACAGGCCACCTAAATACTGTGCAACCTTCTTTGACGACTTCACTGAACTGCTGTCTATAATCTGTATTAACTTTGACTGTGTAATTATTGCTGGTGATTTTAACATTCATGTTGACAACCCCCAGGACAGAGGGACCAAAGAACTGTGTTGTGCTTTTGAGAACTATGGACTGACTCAGCATGTGACGGAGCCCACGCACAATAAGGGGCACACTCTGGACTTGATTATCTCCAAGGGTTTGAACATTTCCAAGGTTGTGGTGACTGATTTTGCTCTCTCTGATCATTCCTGTGTTTTCTTTAACGGCACTATCTCGGTGCCCAAAAGTGTTCAAACTAAGTTAATCAGAAAACGGTATATCACTGAAAACACCACTGAAACATTCATTCAGCTTTTCTCCTCCACACCCGCCCTCACTGGGGTCTCAGTCACTGAGCTTGTAGACAATTTCAACTAAAAAATTACAAATGTTATTGATGCCATTGCTCCCACTAAGGTCAAAGCTGTCTCTGGTAAGAAAAGATCTCCATGGAGAAATGTTATAGTGGTGAGAAGAGAAAAAAGAGAGTGTCGAAAAGCTGAACGCAGGTGGCGAAAAACTAATCTCCAGATCCATTTTAACACCTAAAAAGAGAGACTTCGCATTTATAATTTGGAACTAAGGAATGCAAGGCGGTCTTTCTTCTCAGACATTATCACCAGAAACAATAATAATTCACGTGCTTTGTTTGCTACTGTTGACAGGTTAACAAACCCTCCAGTACCAGTAGCATCTGAACTGTTGTCTACCAAGGCTTGCAATGACTTTGCCTCCTTCTTCAAAGACAAAATTCAGAAAATTAGACAGTCAGTGCCTCTGTATTAAGTACAGGATATGTGCTGTCACAGTGTTCACAGAAAACAAATTCCAATATGACACAGTTTCATATGATCAACCATAAAAACCTGGAGGACATTATAGAACATCTGAAAACCTCCTCCTGTTTTCTTGATATTCTACCAACGGGTGTTTTCAAAAATGTTTCGAATTGTTTGGCGTCTGATCTTCTACAGATTGTAAACACGTCTCTTCTCTCAGGCATCTTCCCACAGGCCCTGAAAACTGCAGTCATCAAGCCATTCCTAAAAAAGAACAACCTAGACACGTCACTAATGAGCAACTATAGGCCAATATCAAACCTTCCATTTTTAAGTAAAATCATCAACAACTCAACCTTTTCTTGTCACTAAAAAGTTTTGATGCCTTCCAGTCAGGTTTTCGACCACACCACAGCACTGAGATAGCTCTTGTTAAAGTCTTTAATGACATCCACTTAAACACAGACAGTGGCAAAACTACAGTCTTAGTATTACTTGATCTCAGTGCTGCATTTGATACGGTCGACCATGACATATTACTAGACCGATTGGAAAACTGGGTTGGCCTTTCTGGCCCAGTACTAAAGTGGCTGGAATCCTATTTAAAGAATAGGGACTACTTTGTGTCTATAGGGAATTATACATCTGAGCATACAAATATGACGTGCGGAGTTCCCCAAGGCTCAGTTCTGGGGCCTCTTCTGTTTAACATCTGCTTCCACTGGCTCAGATTATGGAAAACAACAAAATAAGTTACCATAGTTATGCGGATGACACACAAATTTACATAACCTTATCGTCAGGGGACTATAGTCCAACAACTGAATATGTGCATTGAACAAATTAACGACTGGATGTGCCAGAACCTTCTTAAATTAAATGAAGAAAAAAACTGAGGTGGTTGTTTTTGGAGCAAAAGAAGAACGATTAAAGTCAGCACTCAGCTTCAAACGATAATGTTAAAAACAACAGACAAAGCCAGAAATCTTGGTAGTCATGGACTCAGACCTGAATTTTAACAGCCACATTAAGACAATTACAAAGTCAGCCTATTACCACCTTAAAAATATATCAAGGGTTAAAGGACTTATGTCTCAGCAGGATTTGGAAAAACTTGTCCATGCTTTTATCTTCAGTAGACTTGACTACTGTAACGGTGTCTTTACAGGTCTCCCTAAAAAAATCAGACAGCTGTAGCTGATTCAGAACGCTGCTGCTCGAGTCCTCACTAACACCAAGAAAGTGGATCACATCACTCCAGTACTGAAGTCTCTACACTAGCTTCCAGTGTCTCAAAGAATTGATTTCAAAATACTTTTGCTGGTTTATAAATCACTAAACGGTTTAGGGCCAAAATACATTTCTGATTTGCTGCTACGCTATGACCCACCCAGACCTCTCAGGTCGTCTGGGACAGGTCTGCTTGTTGTCCCCAGAGTCAGAACTAAACAGGGGGAAGCAGCGTTTAGTTTCTATGCTCCACATATCTGGAACAAACTCCCAGAAAACTGCAGGTCTGCTGCAACTCTCAGTTCTTTTAAATCAAGGCTGAAGACCTATCTTTTTGATGTTGCCTTTCTTTAAATAACTGTTCATTTCTTATACTGAAGTTGCATTGTTGACACTGTATGACTATATAAGCATATAAAGAGAAATTCCTATTGTATCTGCTTTTATATATTTAACTGTTTTAACTGCTCTTTAATGTTTAATTTCTTATACTGCACTGTAACTTTTATTCTCGTATTTTATCTGTTTTTAATTTTTTAATCTGTTTTCATGTAAAGCACTTTGAACATACTGGTCACCAAAATTGTTGCTGCATACCCCTCTGACACTGAGTAGTTGTGCCCTGTGCATACTAGCTGCCCAGCACCAAATGGCAGACTGGCACAGTTAGCGACTGGTTAGTCTCGCATTGTCAGACCCTCGTCCACAGCGCTGCAGAGGAAGGTCTGGCTAGTCCACACAGCATTCCGGGATGGGAAAGAAACGTGCTCTGGTTTATTGGCATTTCTTTAAACCAAATCACAATCGTCTTGGGCGACGCTAAGCACCGGACGGAGCAACGGCGCCGATGGTAATAGCCTCGGGAAGGAACTTGTTTTGGTGGAACGTGTACGTTTAAAGGTTGTTTTAGTCGTGCAACAGAAAACTCAGGACAGATAGTCTAGCTAGCTGTCTGGATTTACCCTGCTGAGATCTGAGGAGCAGTTAACCATAGTCCTCATAAATCCACAAGAGTTGGATGGCAACACAAAGAAAACGGAAGGTGCTGGACATTAGAGTGCGGATCGGATTTTTCTGTCCGAGCCCGGCCCGCGTCCAACAGAGCAGTAACCGAACTCGACCCGAGCCCGACAGGCATTAAGATATTTATGTCCGAGACCAACACATTTAAAATCTCTTTTTTTTCTCATACTAATGACACATGTACTGTACGTTTGTTTGTGTGGAAAGCCAGCTTTTATTAAGCATCAGTGCACAGACGCGCAGTACATAATAAGCGGTTTTAAATTTAAAATGTCCAATGCCTTATCGCACTGATGTGACCGAGCCCGACCCGAACCTGAACAATATTTCTAAATATCTGTCCAAACCCGGCCCCTTGGGTACTGTCAGGTCCCATCGGGTCCCATCGGGCTCAGGTCGGGTATCCATCCTCCACTGGACATCCGGCTGAAAATGAGGGACATCCGGTGGAATTTCCGGTGGCACCTGAACAATCCCAGAAATGAAACGCTGTCAATAAGTCGATATAGACTAGCGACTATCTGGTGAACATAGTGAAGCATTTAGCAGTTAAAGAGCCAGGTATTTTCTTCAGGAGTTGGAGAAGAGCAAAAACAGCTAAAAAACATTGGACATTCATCAGGTGGCCAGAAACAAGACTCCAGGTGAATAGTTTTCTTTTTCTGCTGGATGTGTAAATAAGCAAATGTTTGCTAACAAGTTCGCCATAACAACTTAAAGCTATAGTGCACAACTATTTTATATTAATAAATGTCTGTTACATTCAAGCCATTGCCAAATGAATTGATACAAAATTAATTACAGTAAGACCACACAATAACTCTGTATTTCTCACTATGGCTACGTTTATGGATTTGATGTATTTGTTTTGTTTTTTTGCTACTTACAATGTAATGATGACACAAATACACAGAGACACATATGGATTAATGTTAAATATTTATTTTTATTTTTGTTTTTTATCATTTGAAAAATGAACAACACAACAAAAACTAAGATTAATCCTTCACATTGATAAAAACAGCACTGCTGGTGTTTGCATTTTTTTTTTGTTTTAGGCCTTTATTTTTGATAGTACAGCTTAGACGTGACAGGGCAGAGAGGGGGAATGATGCAGCAAAGGGCCACAGGCCGGAACCGAACCCGCTACGTCGAGGGCTGAGCCTCCTCTGTATATGGGCGAGCGCTCTACCAGGTGAGCTGCCCCGGCGCACAGCTTTTGCATATTTTGTTACAATAAAGTACATTGCTAGAATGCACACAGGTGCTGTTTGCAAAATCTGTTATGTACACGCATCACTCTTTTGATGTTCTTGGCTTTTATTCATGCATTTGTGCATGGGTCCATTAATCTTTTCATGGCTGTCTAAATATGGAAAAACCACACTGCACGCTAGTGTTTCACATTATATCGCTACAGGGGAGGGGAAAAACAATCCCATCTGTAGCACAGAGTTGAAAATCAAATGTTTCTGCTTCAGAGTGAATTCAGCTGGGATACATGTTCACACATACTGATACAGTTGTACCCCTGCTGTGTGCATTTAATTGTCCCTCACTGAAGGACAAGGACATCTGAAGGAATAAAAAGATGCACTTTCTCAAGATTCCAAGCGTCTTTAATTTAACTCTCAATTTTTTGTTATTTAAAGGACAATTCCGGCGCAAAATGAACCTAGGGGTTAATAACACGTGTACCGAGTCGACTTTTCTCTGGGATATGTTTTCATGCTAATCGAATGTGTATGTAGCTTGAAACAAGCTAGCGCGAACCGCTGATTAGCTTAACGCTAGGCATTCGGGGTACTGGTAGAGTAAAAATAAATTGCTATTTTATACCACCAACAAGGCTCAAAATAGTGCCACACTTCCATGGTAGCATAATGAGGGTCCCTACATGTAAACCGAAGCATTGAGAACTTTGTAAGTGTACAGACAGTTTATTAAAAAGATAGTTTATAAAGACATTACCTTCGAGTATACAGGCAATCGCCATCTTGGGAAAACAGTCACGATCAGTCGAACCACAAACGCCCTGCTTGAGCTGTGTTACTGGTTGCACGGCGTTCGTGGTTCGACTAGTCATGACTGTTTTCCCAGGGACCCTCATTATGCTACCGTTGAAGTGTGGTGCTATTTTGAGCCTTCTTAGTGGTATAAAATAGCGATTTATTTTTACTCTTCCAGTGCTCCGAAATGCCTAGCGTTAAGCTAATCAGCGGTTTGCGCTAGCTTGTTTCAAGCTACATACACATTCGATTAGCATGAAAACATATCCCAGAGAACGGTCGACTTGGTACACGTGTTATTAACCCCTAGGTTCATTTTGTGCGTCCTTTAATAAGACACAAGTGCATCTCGGTTTAGTTTGAAATCAGAGTTGTGTCGAAGTTATTAGTGCTACAGTTTTCTACACCACCCATCTTTAATATTAAGATCGTGTACTTAATACTAGCATTATTACAGTGTTAAAATTCTTTGTTATAAGTAAAAATCCTGCATTCAAAATTACACTTAAATAAAAGTACAGACTTATTAGCATCAACTAACCACTTGAAGTACAGAAAGTAAAAGTACTCATTATGTAGAATGTCTCATTTCAGATGTATATATAACAAATTGTAATTATTTTATATACTGCTTAGTAGTTTAACCTATAGTAATACATTCACATTTTTTTTATATTTTGTATTATTAACCTGAATCTGCAAAGTAACTAAAGCTGTCAAAAAAGTACAATATTTCCCTCTGAGATGTAGTGGAGTAGAAGTACTGTGGAAATACTCAAGTACAGTACAAGTACCTCAAAACTGTACTTAAGTACAGTACATGAGTAAATGTACTTAGTTACTTACCACAACTGTGGTGCAGTTTTATTTACCTATAGTAAAATGAATGAGTCGTCAGACAAATGTGGCCTGCTAGCTAAACAGCAGCACCGACAAGCATGATAAAGGGCAATGTACTTCAGTTCATATTATAAATCAACAGGCAATTTTAACCATTATTGAAAAGTTACTACATAGGATAACTTCTTACCATTCCTCCTCAAAAGAAGATTCAGTTGTTTGGTAGTTCTCCCTTCCTCCTCATCCTCTTCTCCCTGCTGTAACTTGTGCCACTCAGCATTGACCATCATTATGTAAGGGATAATGTAGAGTGAGGCGGTTGTTATAGCGAATACAATCAGATCAGGACCCCGACGCGAAAGCCCGTAACACAACTTGTTAACATCTTCTCCCAGTTTTTGCTAGCTAGCCGTTACCATGTGTAGCTTAATTGAGCATGCTAAGTGAAGAGTTTTAACGCTACAGTGCATAGTTTCTGTCTCCCCCATGAGGATTTCTAAGTGACAACAAATGACAACAACACTGTTGCATCCACATGATTGCGCACCAAGTTTCTCTATCTTTATCTTTTACTTGACAAATTACAGACATGGCCGATTCACACGGGATTAAGATCACAGACAACCTCAGACCAATTATTACAAATGACTAGAGGTCACCAGGTAATGCTAATCCTGTGCTTGAATAAGTAAAGGACATTCATTAACATAAAAAAAGTTAGGCACGAAAGCTTTAATTCATCTATTTTCATTCATTCTTTATTGTTAAACATTTTCTTTATAAATTAGGTGCTCACTTTAAACCCTGAGGGCCTGTTTTGACCTGGTTTTAACATCTGTCCTGAGTGATGGGATCACAAGTGGACAGCTCGAGGTGTGTGTGTTTTCACCTGGCAGCACAATGTGTCTCCAAATGCGTCCTGTGATCGGATCTCACTTCCCCGCTCTGTATGCAAATAAACACATACAGTTCATCATTTCCGTTTGCATATAGGCTGGTTGTGTGTGAGCGAGTTTATAAATGTCAGTTGTTACTGACAATAAATCTTTATTAGTTAGAAACTTGGGATGACTAATGAAAAAGCGCTGACTACTGTCTGTGTGCCGACAGAAGGCTGTCTACTGACGGGCGGCGGGTCCTCTGCAGGAGATAAAGACATTTGAAAAGTCCCGTGTGTTCAGCTCTCAGTATATTTGCAGCTTCTTACTGGATATATGTGGGCTGAAGTTTAGTTTCTATATTATATCTACTTCATTTTACATTTCATGTCCGTTTATAGGAGTCGTGTTACGTTACGTTACGTTACGTTGATGAAGACCCAACATTTCCTTAATTTTGCAGCCTCATAAAAAAAAGCATTCAGGGACTTTTAGTGTGCAAAATAGTTTTACATCCGCTCCTTTGAACCCTCCAGAAAAACGCGATTATGCGATCGCATAATTTAATGCATAATCAGCCAAAGTCTGCATATTTATGTGGGGGCCGCATTTTTTCAAATAGGCTTCACTTTCGCCGCATAAATTTCCGCGCAAAATATGCGGGGCTTGCATGATTTCATAATCCCCGCATTTTCGTTGCAAAAAAGTCACATATATCTTAGCAGAAAATTGAAAAATGTGGCATTTACTTCACGCAAGAGCAGCCATTTTCCCCTGTTGCCATGGGAACGTTATGAAGTGACGTATTTACGCGATGTGAACATCATCGAAAAGCTGCAAACCCCGCGATGAAGCCATGATGACACCGCAGTTTTTGCAAGTTCCCGCAATTTTTACAAGTTCCCGCAATTTTTACAAGTTCCCGCAATTTCATCGCATAAAATTGCATAAATATCCCGCATATTCCAACGCATTTTTTAAGAAAACGTGCCGCATAATCAAGGATTTTTGCCCGCAACAATCACAAAAAATCTCCGCATTTTTCTGGAAGGACTGAGTAATATCTTACATATTGGTGAATTCGGGGACGTTTTGTGAAACTAAAAATAACATTATTGTAGAACGGCGGCTGCCTTTTCTAATAAACAGCTCTGCACAGAGCTCCAGACAGCCGGGGATATAAGAGCAGGCAGCACAGCATGTTAATAACATTCAAAACATTCATTCAGTGGTTTCTGTGGCATGAAAAATACTTTGAATGAGTAGGTAGTTCCGCTCACAGTTGAGTAGTGTTCAATGTGGCTCAGGAGACATTCCCGGTCTCACTGCTATAAGAATGTGGACACTTGCGGATCAGACCACTTCTGAATGTGGTTTTAGTGATCGTGTCTCAATGCGTCCTGGGTGCATTTACACCTGTACTTAGAGGCGTCCACTTGTGATCTGATCACTCAGATCGGATTTTAATACCAGGTGAAAACCAGGCCCCTGAGTTTGCACACAGCCCACATCGTCAGCTTGAATTTTCAAAACTACCCTTCCCCATTAGTTAACTCGTTAGCTAGCTAGTAGGGATGGACCGATATGGATTCTTTAGTGCCAATACTGTTTTTCTTTTCATCAGCCTTAGCCGATGACCGATACGGGCTGCCGATTTTCTTGAGCCGATATTTGGAGCCGATACTGCTTTTGCTCCCTCAGGTTACATCATAAAAATGTAAACCCTGCCACACTGGATTTGTTTTCGGAATCTGCTCTGCCATTTCTTTAAAAATAATAAACAAAAACACAGATCAGTGTCACTTCTGCAATCATCTTACATTGATATCACCCAAATTATGTGTGCAATGTGCATCATATGGATGGGTACACTGCATATGGTTAACTGTGCAAGGGTAAAAGGCTTTCATCAACATCTACAACACAGCCTTGATGATGCATTGCTTGCTGACATATTATAAGACAGATATAATCAGGTCATCACAAAATGTCCTTTGTCGACACATTTAAATCATTTAAGAAAACAATAAACCTGAAAAGTAGCCATTGAAATAAAGATTTGTAATTTAAGACTGCCATGGTGCTAGTGGGGGAGGGGCAGTGCATGGTGTGCACGTGAACTGCAGCGTCTCCAGCAACACAGAGCTGCCTGCGGACGCCTGTCTGTAAATAATGCCGGGAAAAAACTATCGGCGAACGCAGCAGCCGCGTATTGGCCGATGCCGATACATGTAAAAACGCAAATATCGGCCCGATATATGGGCCGGCCGATAAAATCGGTCTGTCACTACTAGCTAGCTCACTCACGTTGTATGCATTTGACAAATGAATGGATGTATTCAGCAAATTAATGGATTTTGTCTCTTTGTAAAGGTTTGTTTCTATCTACACATGACATGGTAAATACAGCCTGAGCAGGTAACCCCGATATTTTCATTTTATACTCGTTACTTCCCATGGAAGGTTTCTACCTTTTCTACCTTGGAATTATCCAACCCTTAATCTTTCTCCATACAATGTCAGCTCATACAATGCCCACAGGTGCACAGGATTCCAGACATTAAATAGGTCTGATCACTTTTGCCAGATAAATGGAATAAGAATATTTGTCCAGGGAAATTGTTTCCACACCTCAGGCAGGCAGGGCCTCAGCAGGGGATCTGATACTTAACAGTATGATCAAACTAAATAGTAGTCTTTTGTTAACAGTTGTTGCAACATTTGCACAGCTAAGAAATTTCAACATGTGCATTTACAAGAACTGGTAAAACCGAAATAGCTGGAATCAGGCTGCACCACACCATCAGACCATCTGATCACATCTCATCAGCCTCAATCACTTACGAAAAGCAAAACATATCAGCAAATTTACCTTTACTTTACCTTTCTTTTCAGCACAAACTTTAACAATCAAGCTAAATCAACAGGGTGCTGTAGTTGCTCACCAATGTGTTGAGGCTTTAATAAGCTTACATCCACTCCACTTGGCTACAGCAGGGCTGTTAATATAATGCAAATATCCGAGAAAACAGCAGCCAGTCGGTCTCGAAAAACTAAGGCTGAACTCTTAAACGCACCAACATGATTACACACAGTGGTGACGTGACCTGGATCGAGTCTTGGCTGTGAGGTGTTTGGATTAGGCAATGGTTAGGGTTAGGTGCCTTGAAATCGACGGTCGCAGCGCTGCCTTGAAGTCAACAACGGGGGCTTAAAACACCATCAAGCTGGCTGTGAATGGCTGTACAGCCAATATGTGAATAACAACGATGTAACACTTGTCCATGTAAAGTTTGACCGAATCCTCCTACAGGGCTTGACTCTGAATTGTAGCTTCATTTACCTCAAATTATCTCTTCACTAGGAAAGTAATCATTTGAATGTGTGTGTGTGTGTGTGTGTGTGTGTGTGTTTTCATCAGCGGGTTACAGTTTGCTGCTCAGCTGAGGGTGTGTGTGGGTGCTGGCTGTCCCTGGAAACCCTCCATCAAAGGCGGCGTTCAGGACCTGGTCCAGGTTCGCAGCCGTGACAAAGTCGAGGTCGGCTCGGACGTTAGCCGGGAGCTCCTCCAGGTCCTTCTCGTTGCGTTTAGGGAGGATGACGCTCTTCACTCCTGCCCTGTGGGCCGCCAGGACCTTGTCCTTGATTCCGCCCACCTGAGGAAAACAGACCAATCCCGTCTGTTAAAACTGTGGACGGGTTTACATCGTATTATGTGTTGAAATCATAGACTGCAAAAATAATGGATGGAGCTTCCGGGCCTGAAAAGTTAAGCCAAAAGTGCTGGATGTGCCTTCTATATAATGTTCAGCAGGGGGCGACACCACTGGTTGTAAGTGGTTGCACTGGTTGTCTTCTTCAATACAGCATGATGCTCATTTTGTAAAATATGGTCTCATTTATTTTAAAATTGACAATAAAGCAACGGATGCTTTAGGGGCGTGGCTACACATCAACCTGTCAATCAGGACAGAGGCTTAGCAATGCTAACCATGGCCCTGTGTACTGTACATTAAAATAGCCTTGAACTTGTTTTTTGGTGTTGTCCGTGTTATCTTAAACTTTAACCCTCTCACTGTGTGTTTTGTTGTGGTCCGATACCATTTTTTGCTTCCCGATACCGATTCTGATACCACACTACCAGTGTGTCATATATTTTATTATGTTTTAACAACTGTATACTACTATCCCTGTATGGATGTGATATTATTTCTATCTTTGTTGTCAGTCTGGCTCAGGTTAAACTCTTTGTGAAACATGAACAAACACAAATAATGAACGCCCCAGAACTTTCTTTTATTCTCCAGTTTGACAGTCAGTTATAACGGAAAAAGAACATAAATAAACTACTTTAACGTAGATTTTCTTTAGGGCTTTATTATGTGGTATCGGATCGGTGCATAAACTCCAGTACTTCCCGATACCAGCGTTTTAGGCAGTGTCGGAGCCGATACCGATACTGGTATCGGTATCGGCTCATCTCTAATGTCAACCAAGATTTTCTGTACTGCGGTAGATGCAGATGAATGGAGCCAGTACTCGGAGGTCCGCGTTTACCCGCCGGTAAAACTCTGCCGGATGACTCGCTTCAGAAGGGGTGAAAACCGTCAACTTTCCCTTTTTAGTGATTAGCGTTGCGCAGCGTTGTTACAACCATAAACAAAAATGGCTTGGCCCGTGTCACCCTCCCCAGCTCCACCCTCCCGCGACGCCCGTATCGCCAAATTCGGCTTCAAAACAGCAGCCCACAAACCAATGGATGACGTCACAATTCTACATCCACTATTTTACAGTCTATGGTTGAAATGTGAAAACCCACCGGCAGCACCAGCCCTCTTAAGGTGATCTCTCCTGTCATGGCAACGTCTGATCTCACCAATCGGCCGCTAAACAGCGAGGCTAGGCAGGTTACTATGGTAACACCTGCAGAAGGGCCATCCTTGGTGACAGCTCCAGCAGGGAAGTGGAGGTGGATGTCTGTTGCTTCTAGCGGGTCTGGACCTCCCACCACTGTTCAAACCCAGACAAATGTCGGGTTTGAAAGACGATTTGTATTCTGTGAATTATGGGATTCTGCAAAGGCATGTACAGTGCATCAACGTCAACATCTGTGTGAACTCACTGTTGGTGAGCTGGTAGGTTTTAGCGTTGGCCCTGAGCCAGCTGATGGCCAAATGGGCGGATTCTTTCATAACGTCTCCCAGCTGACCGGTTAAAGTGAGCTGACCTTCTCCCTCCATTCGACTGGCCTCCACAAACAGGATCTCCCCACCGAGGGGGGTCCAGGCCAGGCCCACAGCCACACCGGGCAGGGTGAGCCTCTCAGATACCTTCCAACACACACACACACACACACACACACACACACACACACACACCAAGCTGTAGTTGGTGGAATAATCAGAAGATAAAACAGAGCAGCTTGACAAAGGAGGGTTTGTCATCTTTTCAATAATTTCAACAATTCAAGAATGAATGTGAAACACAAGGCCAACATGTTAGTGAAGGAGGGAGAGAGGGAAGTAAGATGAAAAGGTATAAAAGGAGGGCGAGAGAAGCGTAGAGGGAGAACGACGAAAAGAGGGATGAGAGAGACTAATTATGAGAAGAAAACAAAAAGAGAGAGAGAGAGAGAAAATGCCTGCTGGAAGGCAAACTGCATTATTCTGACTTTAAGTACAGCAGCTGTTGTGGAGCTGTAAAACATCGTCACAGGCTGCCTTTATATCCATGAGCTGCAAGAGCGCTCTAGAAAGTTCAGACAGCCACAGTAAAAAAATAAAATAATATATGGAGGTTAATTGTGCACAGCTTTCTGCAATTGTGGACCTCTGTTGGTCCTGCTTACCTCCATTTCAAACAGCGGAGGTCCCAGGATGTCTTTCAGGGCGACGTGGTCGATCACTATGGGCAGCTCGGGGGGCACCGCCTTGTCTGAGCAACACATGAAATGAAAGTACTGTTGGATGTTGGTCACACAGCTAATTCATTATGCAGCATCTGTATAAAATACAAATGTATTTAACGCGTTGGGTGAGAGGTCCCATTGGAAGAGTCATAGGGGTAAATGAAAAAAACTTTTTCGTTTATGGAATCAGGTGACTGCAGAGTGTGAGAAATAATCACATTACTAAAGTGCATGTAAACGCACTGCATGCTGGAACCATCCATACATCTTACATATTGTATAGAGAACCAACACTATGTATGTTACACACACACACACACACACACACACACACACACACACAATGCAAATATATTATACTATTATATATATATTATATTATACATCTACAGTGACACTACAAACAGTGAACAGAGACATCAAACACACCATCCCCTTTGAAAAAAATGCAAAATACATGCACTAGAAAGCACATCATTCTCTCTCTCACACACACACACACACACACACACACACACACACACACACACACACACACACACACACCTGTTTGGCCGTGACATCAGTTACTTGGCAACACAGAGGGCTTTCTAATTACAAAGCAGCACAAAACGACCAGCTGATATCCTCTGTTCATCCCCAGCTCTAATTTCCATTTCCACTCCTTTCCTTAAAGGTTCTGTACTTAACATTCAGAACATTAATAAGGCAGCAAACAAATATTTGCCATGTGAAAATATGGTGGAGTAATGGCAAGCCGAGCTGAGAATGAAGTCCGTGACAAAACGCCGGTAATTCACCAATTGAGGAACGGTCTGTGAGAGGCAATCCCAGACAACTTTTTCTCAGTATTTTAAGTATAGCCCCTTCAAGGCTCTCTGACTAAATAACTGCACCTGTAATACTCTGCCATTTAAAATCGGGGCACTTTTGCTGAGTCCTATTCAAACTGACTATCGCCATCTTGTGCTGAACAGCTGTTACTCTGTGGCCACCCACACAGGTGTTTTCACTTATTGTCCCTGATTAGCGCTCTCCTCAGTGCTGACTGGTGTGTACATACTGGGACATGACTGCTAAGGCACCGTTAGCAGCAATAGGCTCGTTCGAGATGAGCCAGGTCT
This sequence comes from Sander lucioperca, assembly GCF_008315115.2. Lineage (NCBI taxonomy): Eukaryota > Metazoa > Chordata > Actinopteri > Perciformes > Percidae > Sander > Sander lucioperca. The sequence continues at coordinate 24,961,298 of NC_050179.1, read as the reverse complement.
GCGCAGAATCGATCACCGGCGATCGCCACCCAATGCATGCCGGTTAGATTTGCGTCCGACTTGATCCCGACTTGCTCTGACGTCATGCACACGTGGGCAACGATAACCTCACGGGATCAAGGCGGCCGCAGTTCTGAGACGCAGGCAGTGCAGTTGCTTTTCACCGACTGCAAGACCCAGGCGGACCCAGGGCATGCTGGGAAACGCCGGCCTCTCAGCTGATCTAACAGCTGATTGGTTCAGAATCGACTCAACATGATGACGTTTTATATAAACTTTTTATTGATTTTGATTTGGAGGGATTTTAACTGCTATTTGTCTGATTTAAAGGCTTATTCTGTACAGAACACATGTTGTATGGCTGATAGTTATGTTTAGAAGTCAGAGAGACTAAATCTGTTCAGATTACAGATCATCTACAGTGTATTGTTAATTAAAATCAGCTATAATTAAAACAACTGGAGACTGTGTACAAGCTGATATATGGGTCTGATAACATTTTATTAAATCGGAATCGGACCACAGTGGTTCTGTGACTTCCTGTTCAGCCTGAAGGCTGCTGGAAACGGCTGGAAATTGTCTGACTTGACAGCGGATTTTTGTCACTTCCCCCGGCTGTTCCCGCCTGCTCTCTTCCACTTTACAGGCGCGGCCCAGTTCATCTCGAACTAGCCTATTATCTTTCATATAGGCTTTTATCACGGGAGATGTTTTAACTTGTCATGGCAGGAAAAGGGTGTTATTTATAACATTAAGGTCATAAGTAACGTGGAGGGAGCCAGCATGCACAATACCAGGACCCTGAAACTGGAGCACATGAATCATTTATATCATGAATTGCACTTGTGCTTCCCCTTTTATTAGCAACGGTGAAAACCGTTCCCAAATGTTTTGACACAAATAAGACTACGGACCACATTTGATATGACTTTGTCACACGGTCCCCGTCTGATAGGATTTTTACTTTTAGATGTGTTATAACAGAAAGTGTATGAAACCAATGACCAAAATAGTCATACATTCTGTGACTGTGTTACTATGGATGCAATCTGAAGACTTTTATTTTTGAATGCACCTTTTTTAAATCAAGTAATTGTTCATTTCGTACACTGCACTGTAACTTTTGTATTCTGTTGCTTACTCTATTTTAGCTGTTGTCTTATTCTTTTTAATTAACGTTTCACTTTTTTTTAAATTTATTTCTTTACCGTTTTTAACTGCTCTTTAATGTGTTACGTAAAGCGCTTTGAATTGCCTTGTTGCTGAAATGTGCTATATAAATAAAGCCACCTTGCCTTATAGTGAAAATAAAAGATTCCCTTTTTGCTGATGAGCCCCTGGAACCCCCTCAAGAACCCCTGGGGGTCCTTGGCCCCCACTTTGGGAACCACTGTTGTAAGCAGTAAAGTTGAAGAAGCAACGGTGAAACGTTCCGTGCGAGCGCGCCCGTAGAAAATTGTGATTGTCAGCAGAAACAGAGAAATCCTATAATAATGTGCGTTTGATTTGTTAGGGAGCAAACATGCTCAGCTCAAAGGGTTCATCACTGCGCCTGAAGTTCATAAGCAAGTTTACCCACCAGTCATTACGCCTCGCTTAAATGACCCTACATCTTGTAAATTAATCAAATCACATTTATTCACAAGTAACAGACATTTCAATAGAACAAGTTGTATAATGGTATCAGTTTTTGTTTTAATATTTTAGTTTAGGAGTGTAAAATGTACGTTACCAGGGTAATGCATAGAGGAATGTGATATCTGCGTTGGTGCAGGGTGTTCGGCAGGAATTTTGTCGAGGGAAGTTGAATTAACCGACATTCCCTGAACAGGTAGCAGGGAGTGGGAGTACTGTTAATGTACACTGTGGAACGGAACGCAGCTCGCGTATAGGCGGCTCACACATTTGAACCTCTCCCTTCCGCCAATCCAATGTGCCCACAGAGACAGAGCTCCGACTCTTACCCTCCTGCTGTGTTGGGTCCTCGGGGCTGGAAGCCTCTGTCTTGGTGACTCTGTGGCCTTCAGCGACTTTCACAGCCACGGCTCGGCAGATCGCCCCGAACTTCCTCTCTAGGGAGCGCACGCCCGCCTCGCGAGTATAACTAAAAGAACAAACACAGTTATTGGGGGTAAGGGTTTCACTGGTGCTGTAAGCCTCCTTTGCTAGGTGTGTACCAAGGATCAGGTCAGAGATGTGATCAGGAACACAAAACGTAGGCAAAGCAGTTCATTTTAAACATCTTGGTTTGACCTGCAACTGTCGTATAGTGTTTGCACTAATGCAGATTATCAGGATTGCTTAAACTCTAAATAAACCTGATAATCTGCATTAGTGCAGCATTATGAAATAACATATCAACAAAGACTTGGGGGGGGATTGAGCAGTATTCATATACTGGAATATCTGAAGCCCTGACAGAAATCCCATCTTGTTCTGTATGTGAGGATACTTTTGTTAACCTGCCTGGTTTCTCCTAAGTCCTCTTTAACCCCAAACCACCCCGGCCTCTTCTGTTTTGATTTTCTAAAGAGATCTAGCCAGTAAAATCAGGAGTATCCCTCGATGGATGAGCACCAAGCTCTGTGCTGTTGGCTGTTTCTATGGTAACCGGACTGGAGTGTGGCGAGTGTTGTACAGAGGCTCTGCAGGTCTGCAGGCGGCATGCTGCTAACCATCCGAAAAGACCGGAAGCCTGTGTATCAGCAGCACCATGTTTGCCGATTTCTTTTCAACGTGCCAGACAGTCTGATCGGGCTGTTGATAGGTCATACTTACAAATATTACTATTAAAGTCACACTAGTGCTAACTAGACGATTGACAGATCATTGGACTGGTTCCAGCTTTACTAAATGTCAGGAGTTGCTACTTCTCTTCACTGTTACTTGGATGCATTTGGATTTACTGATGGGACAAAACAAGCAATTAAGCAATCCATCAAAAAAAAACAAAAAAAAACAAACTGATCTTATCTTTAAACTGCCTCTAACTCACAATAAGCTGTAAAGCAAAGAATTGTTAAATTATGATTGAGATCCAAAGCTGGACTTTAGCTAAAAACACTGGAGCAGATGCCATCGTGTTAGAAACAATAACCACTGTGGAGAACAACACTGATATTAAATCCAAACTGTGAAGAAACTAAATCAGACCGACACACTCTGTCTGTTTCAGGCAGATGCTCGCAGACAAAAGGAGGCTGCACTCATCTGGTCGAAAGATGTTTTCTCTGAACAAAAAGCCACCCTGCCAGAGAAGTACTCGTAAACATTAAAAACAAATAGCCACAAAACCACTTGACAATTTAATGACTTCCAGGTTAGCCTCAGATGTAAGCTGCCAGCTGGCTTGAGCGCTCGGCTTCACACATCGCACATCACACACTAGATCTGTTCTTCACAGGCTAAACGTAGAAGCTTTAGTGAAGATGCAACCACAATGTCCATATAAATAAAAATTGAGTCTAATTTGATTAAATTTTAATACTACATTTACATGATTACTGCAGCAGGAGATAAATGTCTTATAGAAGCTGATATGCCTGTACATATGACATTATAAATATTCATTTTACTACAAATGTCTCAGTTCAGGTCAGTTCTGTTCAGTTTCAGTTCAGTTTAGTTTCTTGTCATTCAAAACACAACTAATCACAAGCCCAAGACAAACAACCCAGAGCGTTTTTTTTTTCCTCCTATCCTAAAATCTCCATCAATGATTTAGTCATACTGCTTATGTTGAAACTGACTTTACAAAGTGCTTTACATTTCAGGATCAAATTAACGGATCATTAACAGGGAGATGATGGCTTTAATGTAAATAAAAAGAATGATGAAATCCATCACTCACAAATAATTTAAAAACAAAGTTTATAAATGGGCCTGTGATTTACATTTTACAGAAACACCAGTTTATGTGTGGGAGAAGGTGTAGGCATCTGGGCCCAGGAGACTTAGTGTACATAATCAAACTCATTCTGATGTGCCAATGCCACACTGAGTGAACTACAAATACTGGTCATTTTGTAAATCAATCAATTATTTTGGGATATAAACAGCTTTTTTATTTATTAATTTCATTGACAGTTATACTCTGTATTGAGCTCAAAATCATTGCTTTATTTGATGGCCTTGCTGCCCTGGTATTTGGCCTTTGTGCCCTCAAAAAAATGACAACCTTTCCTTGCCCCTAAAGAGATGAAAATCCACGTCCGCTCATTATGTATGCGTTCTTTAGTGTGTACCTGCTGATTATATGCTGTGTGGTGTCCTGTGGTATATGCAGCTGTTGAGGCGTTAATCCATGCTGCTCCAGCTGATTTGGGATCAGGTGACGGTGAGCTATCTCCACCTTCTCTTCTTGAGTGTAGCCTAAAGACACACAGACACACACACAGACACACACACACTTTGATAAATCATCCCCTAAAAGTAGTAAATCATACTATCTAATTACATTTAAAGAGTACTCAACCGATAACAGTAGATCTGTAAGAGTGTCAGACTTATGATTGACCATTTAAAAGTACAGTATCTAAATAGAAGGAGCAAAGATATTGTCTTTTTTATTCCATTCTTCTTCTAGGTGCCTGCACTGTCCACAATGCGACTTGACCGCCGACAGTTTGGTTGCAGATTTGGGTGTGTTGTGCTAGTAGCGGACATGGACTGCTGATGGAATTTAACTACTGAGCAAATTCTGGGACTGTCAGAAATGAAATAAACAAATAAATGAATAATAGTACTTCCCAAAGCAGACGTAATGTGCTTAATAATTGATGTGCAAAAGTTACTTAAGTTGTTTTTTTTAATTTTTTCTTTGTTCCCTCGAATTACAAATTTTTGCCCTAAAATGACTTAATTCCCTCAATCTAATAGTGTAATTTGATCAAGTTAAGAATGAGTTTGCTCGACCAGCACATTGTTTTTTTTTTTTTTTATACAAAGTCAGTTTTCCTTCCCTGCCAGCTGCCACCAAAAACATCTCTTGACTTAATCCTAGAAACCAAACCAGAGGTTAGGGAACAATAACCAGGATATGGAAGACTCGTCACACTCAATGATTAAGAAAAACTGGGGAAATGATGGAAAAAAGTATTAACTCTTCATCTATTTGTGCGAGGCATGGTTTTAAGATTGTACACTGCCCCTCATAGGTCTAAGGGTTAGTTCAAACTTCTGACAGCCTTTATCACACATGGTCATGTAACAGCATTCTGGGCGTTTTTTTATTTAAAGTTTATTCAGACATCGCAGGTCAGACTTTTTTATGACTTTTTGGTGCGTACTATCGGAGGATCTGTACTAGAAAAGTACAGTTAAACAGTATGGTACAGTGTTTCCTCTAGGAATTTGGACAACTTTTTTTTCCATCAAAAGCTGCAGATCAGAGGAAAATCACACACACAACAAAAGGACTTTATTTTACAAATATGATGGAATGTTTTGTTTTATAACTGTATTGAAGCACTTTCTTTCATGAATAAAATTGTGCAATATTGTGTTTCTTCAACGTTTTGAATATTTTCTTATTGAATTGTTATAATTTTATTGATCCACCTCTTGATTAGATGTCTAACTGTCTTTCGAATTACAACTTAGGCTTGACTCTTAAAACACGGAATTTGGGAAAAAATAAAACAGAATCTGGAAAATATTAGAACAGATTTCATAAGACCCTAGGTAACCTATGCATGACTTTATTTGTAATGAATTGAGTGCTGGCAGCGGTGGCTGTGGTGGTTGTGTGTGCGCACACATTTGTATGGATCCAATTGTCATCGGATACGCAGCTGGACCCCGACTACACGGCAATCAATTCAATCACACAGATGCACTCTGCTTGGGATTAGTTATGTCACAAAAGCAAGAGTTTGGGCCCTATCTTGCAGCACAAGGCCTGACGCAAGTTTCTTTGCTAGTTTAAGACCGACGCAGTTGTCAATTTCCTGTCCAGCGCCCACGTCGTTCAAATAGCAAATGCACCTGCGTCCATCTGTGCGCCCATGGGTGTGCTGGTCTTACAGGGAGATGTGTTCAGGTGCATTCTTGGCGTATTGTTATCTTGAGGCAGCGGAACGTGATCGCACCATTGACCAAGAAAAACCTGGTCTACAGTCAATAACGCAGCATTTCATTGTTATTTCAACAGCAAATTAGTAAAATGCGCCTAGGTACACACACAGCGGCACACAAACATCCTAAAGATTAAAAATAAAAATATTAGGGTGCAAATCCGCCATTGTAATAGCAATGCGCCAAGGTACAAACGCGCCTGGCTTTTAAAGGGAATGGGAGATGACACTCTGATATGTTTATTGCATGTTACACCCAAAACACACCTATGAATTAATTAATTAAGTACAACCCTTTTGAACCATGCGCCTGGCGCACGGACCCTTTTTCCCGCCGTTAAACTAGCAAAAGTGGAGGCGATTCGATCGTTAAAATTGGGCCCTTTGTCTTCAAGATCAACTGGAAACTGCGGAGAGGATTCCTGAAAGTGACTTTCTGTCTACACCCACCTGGTACCTGCAGCACCTCCATCCTGTCCAGCAGGGCAGGGGGAATGGTTGCTGTGGTGTTTGCAGTGGCAATAAAGAGCACTTGGGAGAGGTCAAAGGCCACATTGAGGTAATGGTCTGTGAAGCTGTGGTTCTGCTCTGGGTCCAGGACCTTAGGGAACAGTAGAGACCGTTTCAGTGTGTGTGTTTTTACTGTTTAATCAAACTTCATTTCAGTCAATCACTCAATTAGCTGGAAAGCTAAGTTAACCGCCAGGTTAAGCTTAATGCACCAAAGGTTAAAGCAGGAATTAAAAAGCAGTAAAGACATCTGATACTACAACACAAGTCATCTGAGGCTACATCCCCACTACTACGTTTTAAAATTAACATCTTTTGCTATGTTTACGCCTAGCGTCCACACTTTCAAGCATTTGCGGTGCTCACATTTCCGAGGCCCTAAAACAGAGACATTTGGAAACGCTGCTAACCCTGTTTTAATTTGAAATCTCCGCAATGATGCAGAAACCCACGTTCGCTTCCTGATTGGGTCTTATCAGTCACAAACACACATCCTTCATCAGCCTTGACCACCGGGGGTTAAATCAACATGGATAACGAATTACAGCCGTTTTTGACCTGGTTGTTGATGCTAGCAGCTGTTGTGCAGTAATATTTTTGCATTTTATAATGCTACTAGTGCCTACATGCGCAGGAGGCAAGCTAGAGCTGGGCAATATATCGATATTATATCGATATCGTGTGTGTATATATGAGACTAGACATCGTCTTAGATTTTGGATATCGTAATATCGCAATATGACATAAGTGGTGTCTTTCCTGGTTTTAAAGGCTGCATTACAGTAAATTTTCTGAACTTACCAGACTGTTCTAGCTGTTCTGTTATTTGCCTTTACCCACTTAGACATTATACCCACATTACTGATGATTATTTATCAAAAATCTCATTGTGTAAATATTTTGTGAAAGCACCAATAGTCAACACTACAATATAGTTGTGGTATCGATATCGAGGTATTTGGTAAAAAATATAGTGATATTTGATTTTCTCCATATCGCCCAGCCCTAAGGCAAGCTACTATTTGAGCAACAATTCCTGTGTCTAGCATCGTTACAGGTGCTGTGCCAAGAATTGCATCCACAGGGAAAGTACTGTTTAAAAACGTTGTAATCTTCGTCGTGATGTTCATCAATGATGATAAATGATCTGAAGTCTAAAGTTTTAGTAGGTTTAGAATCATCAATGTTTCATTAGACTCAATAGTAGTAGCCAGTGTTGTAGTCGAGTTATCAACTGTAGAGTCAAGTCTCGAGACCCCAGTGTTCGAGTCCGAGTCACCAAAGAGGAGTCTGAGTCGAGTCCCCATTACCTGAGTTTGAGTCCGAGTCGAGTCACAAGTCCAGGGAATATTGATTCGAGTCGGACTCGAGTACTCCATCAATGGTAGTAGCATTACCTTGCTGCCCGCGAGGTGGATGCAAAACTCGGCACAACATCAGCACACGTTTGCCCAGTATAGACGGAGGTTAGTTCTGAAACAGGGCTAAAACACTGGTGAGGAAGGAGATTAGTTTAATTTCAACCATTAAGTAACGCCGTAACCTAAATAATAACTAAACTGAGAGAGAGTAATGAAGTGACTGAACTGGACTGAGAGAGAAACAGAGCTGACCTCCAGCAGTGCAGCTGCAGGGTCTCCTTGCAGGCTCTTCCCCAGTTTGTCCACCTCGTCCAGGAGGAACACAGGATTATTGACGGCCACTGTCTTCAAACCGTTGATGATGCGGCCGGGCATGCTTCCTACATATGTGCGTCTGGAGAAAGGAGCAGAATTTGAACTACTGACCTACTGTGTAAATATTGACAACAGAAAAGTGCAAAAGGTGAACATCACGTCTCTATTCTATTTTGTAATGACACGTTATCATTTGCATAGCCGGCTGTTATCGACTTTGTAACGTTGGCCGAGGCGGAGGCACAAAAACCGAGAGGGAGACCCAGTTTGCAGTCCAGATGGTAACGTTCATCTCGTGCAGCCTTATTTACAGTGCAAATCTGGCCCAAAAATATATATAAGTTAACTGGAGAGAAGAAAATATTTACCAAAAGAAAAACCATGGAATAACTGAATGTGAAACTGTTGAAAACTATGACTATGGGCCCTGCCACAACATCTTCCCCATGGAATGGCATTAGCTGCAGTGTGTCTGTCTTAGCCTCAATGTAAACCTCTGCTGTGGGGACCTGCTCCTCATGTCCATGGACACAGATAACTGGGACAGTTTCTCCCTCACTCCACAACTCCCTCTGAAAAAAGTTGAGACTGAACAAAGGACTGGGAACAACCAGTTAAAAAGAGAGTTCTCTGCGCTTCTGCAGACCACAACAATCCGGTGCAAACAAGGCAGGACAAAACAGTGCAAAGTAACAAAAAATTGCCGGTGCAACACAGCTGTCTTCTTACTTAATAGTTGTATTTCTTAAGGTGCATAACAGTGACGATGTAGGGTTACATCTTCATCAGAGTCCTTGGAGAGAATGGGGCCCTTAATAAGAATCATCAACAGGTGTGATTGTGCGTAAGATGGGTGTTAGCTGCCTGAAGATACACCCATCTCAACCAAGGTGTTACACTCATTAATCAGTCATTAAAGGGCAAATGCCCACAAACAGGTCAAAAGTGATTAAAAACAATGTTGATAGGTAACAAATATAAAATGTTCACAATACAGGGCTTTGGGGGGTTTACAATTTAGCTGCACAGTGGCCAGAGGGGAATCTACCTGCTCTTCAGGGGGAACAATAAACTCAGGTCTGGGGACATAACAGAGGCTAGTGGCTTTGTGCTTATTAATGGGGCAAACTGGACGTGTATGGCCTGCCTCACCACAGACTAATTCCAGAAGAGTGCATTGCGCTACCACGCAACAATAATAAAATAATGCAGACACAAAGTTGTCAGTGACAAATGCGAGCATGTTTTAAGCATTTGCAAACTGAAAGCAGGGAATGTGTAGTTTATGTGGTTCCAAGAAAGGATATAAAAAAATGTTTTTGTCGTTGTTGAACAAACTGAATAATCGATCATTAAAGAATTTTAAATCTTTATCCCTTGCACTCCTCCTAATGTTGGTATGTCAGACACATGTTTCCCATCTGGCTGTCCTGCCTTCCTTTAAAATACCAGGATCAGTCCTGCAACCTATGATGAACTGTGCTCTGCCACGCTCACCTCTCCACACACACACACACACACACACACACACACACACACACACACACACACACACACACACAACTGAGGAATATTTCTAAATTAAGAACACTAGTGTCAAAGGGTGAGTTGGAGATGATCATTCATGCTTTCATTTCCTCTCGTTTAGATTACTGCAACAGTCTTTTTACCTGTTTGAGTAAGAAGGAGCTTTACAGTCTCCAGGCTGTTCAGAACTCGGCTGCAAGGCTTTTAACTCACATTAATAAAAGGGCACACATCACACCTGTTTTAGCAGCACTTCACTGGTTACCAGTCCAGTATAGAATTCAATTTAAAATCCTGGTCCTTACTTTTAGAGCCCTTCACGGTCAAGTTCCTCCCTACATCTCTGACTTGATACAGCTTCATACTCCCACCCTTAGTCGCAGGTCATTAGGTCAGAGGCTATTAGTGGTTCCCCGCACTCAATTTAAAACTAGAGGGATCGTTCATTCCAAGCAGTGGCTCCTAGGCTGTGGAATGTCTTGCCTCCCTCTCTACATTGTGTGAATTCTGTTGAATCTTTTAAAAAGCAACTGAAGACTCTGCTATTCAAGCAGGCTTTTAGTCGAGGGGTTTTTATGGTTGTTTATGTTTTCTATTTTTATTTAAATTTTCTTATATTTTAATTTGCTGTGTTGTATTACTTACTTACTACACGTACACACACACACACTTCAATATGTTGCTTGTTAATCCAACCTAACACTATATACTAGTGCACACACACAACAGAGTGTCTGCGTTGTGTGTGTTTTGATAGACTTCAGAGTAGGGATGTCATGATCACCTTTTTTGGCTCCCGATTAAAAAGAAAAAAAAAAAAACCTGAATATCTGCCGATACTGAGTCCCCATCCGATACTTGTATTTGCCTAGGTAATAGAGCTGCACGCCGTTTTTTAGTTTACAAAAATGACTAAGTAAACAAAGTAACTATAAGATGTCTTCAGCTTAATACATTTAACTTAGCGCAGCTAGCATTTTCATTAAACTCACATATAAAATCAACTTACATTCTGCCGCAAATTGTGCTCAACTGACGTTAATGATCGAAGTAAGGTGATCGGGGTAATCACCGATCTCTGATCAGTTAAAAAAAAGCCCATATTGGCCCCGATCCGATACTTTCAATCGGGACATCCCTTCTTCAGACTCATTCGGGACCGAGGCTGTTAACAGAACGATCAATGGCGAGCTGAGTGACGTTACTGCCGAATTCTGACTTTTTACTGACTCGGGTTACGAAATATACTGTGTAGGTGTGAGTCAATTAATACACTGTAGTTCACATGTTGTTTGTGTTGCAGTGAACTTCACTTGATATATGATGTGAGAGAAACTACACCATAATCTTTCATTACCACGGCTGATGATCTATTTCGCAAAGTACATATTTATGGTTGTCAGATTATAGTTTCAGAAGAAAGTCAATTCCACACAGATTAACGCTGTCGTACTTTTTGCCAGAACATAACAAGTGACCACCTCTTGCCCATATCTGAGGTTATTTGATTTAATTGTTCCTATATGATATAAAAGGCAATGACAATGGGGTTTACCTGTCAGAGGCCAACTTTCCACATCACTAAATGTGGAGGTCCCATTACTGATGTGCTGTTAGAACCTATAAATGTCAGCAGGACCTTAACATGCACATGGGTGTGTTTACTCATCAGTCTTTTAAATGACACACAGGTGGGCTGGAAACATATTGGCAGGATTTCCAAGCGATCTCGATACATCTTGAGCCAGTGTGCTGAAAATATTTCATTTTTCCTCTCCAACATGTTTTTTAAGAAAAAGTTGCGTTAATCTTTCCTGGGTTGTACTTGTCAATGTGATGTTTGAAATGTAATCCAAATACTTTACTCATGTGCTCCAATACACTTCCACAGAGCCAACGTAAGCACCACCATCCATACAATATATACTCATAGTCACAGGTGGGTACTAACAAGTTACATTTACTCCGTTACATGTACAAGTAACTTTTAAGTAAATTGTACTTGTCAGAATAGTTTCAATGCACTCTTGAGTAGATTTTTAGAGAAAGATCATTCCTATTACTCGGTTACATTTAGATGCAATCATTCCGCAACTTTTATTTACTATTTAATTCATTCACGATCATTAAGAGGCAGGTGGTCAGCTGGTCCCAGGTCTGCTGGCCCTCTGTTATCCTACCGCAGCCAGGCCTCCACCAGGGTTATTATAGTTTTGAATTTTCAATTACTTTTTATTTTAGTTTAGTTTTGACTTTTCAATTTCATTTTAGTTTAGTTTTAGTTAGTTTTCAGAGTGTGTTTGCTAGTTTTAGCTTAGTTTCAGTTTTCCAGAGAGATTTAGTTTTTATATTTTGCGTTTGTTTTTGTCAGGGCCAGGTATAATGTCTCAGTAGCCACATATACATACAAAATTGTGGTTGGAGAACTATGTAGGAAGGGCCATAATGTTTAATGTCTAATCGTTGCTCTACTTTAGTGTCCGATGTGAAGCAATTGCTGCACAGCGGCATCTCCTGGAATGTCAATATCAAATCTGTTTAATTTCTGAAAAAAAAAAAAAAAAAAATGAAAACTGAAATGATTTGCGTTCATTTCTATTTGATTTTATACCTTCTTTAACCTGGCAATATTTCCGCTGATTTTTTCAGTTTTTCACTGCTTAATTTTGGTTTAGTTTACTATAATAACCCTGGCCCTGCACACGACTCTGTTCAAAGCAGCATGGCTGAAGCTCCATCAGGAGTAACGTTGACATCATGGCTTTCAAATAGCACTAGCAGCTAATATTTACAGACAAATCTACGTTGGACGTCAGTGGACTCCGGTTGGAGTCAGTACATGCTGAAAACTGAGCTGACAGAGCGCAGTAAGCGTCTGTTTTGTTAATGCTAAGAAGTTTAATAACATATACATTACTACTCCTGTCTTCTGTTGTCATGTAAGTATTCAAGCTAACGGTGTGCAAGCGGTGTGCATTTAACTAGTCATGCTCATTGGTGTAGCCTGATAAAGAGAGACAGAAAATGTAGAGATCCAATTATGCATATACGAAAAAAGCTAACACCTGATATGTGGCTTTCTGTTACAGAAACCAGGACTAAGGACATTTATACTGGGATTATCAAAGTTAATACACGTCAAATTAGGACACATGTCGAGACTCTTTATATTTACTTTTTGACATAACCGATTATTGGTGTACTTAATACATACGTAGAGTATAATATTAATGTAATATTTTGTTTCCACCCTTGAGAGTTACAGACTGGGAATATTGTCTGGTGTATATGTGGTCAGGTTATCTAATCAGGAGATGATGACTTGTCATTTTTATCAGGAATGAAAACAGGTGTATGTTCCCTTTCTTTCCCTTAACCTGACGAAGATCATCCATTGTTTAAATAAATCCAGTCAAATAAATACTTAGAGGGGGGGGGATAAGATAGTAGTGTGCCGGTGTTTTATTTTTATTTATTTTTAAAGTTACTCGCTACTTCAGTCATTTTTTCAGTAAATACTTTTTTTACTCAAACTCAAGTAGTTATATTGATGACTACTTTTACTTCTACTTGAGTACCTGTTTCTGCAAAGTAACAGTACTGGGACCTGAGGACAGTTTTTTGGCTACTCTACCCAGCTCTGCTCATACTGCAGTGGCACTAGCCAATGTCTCGATTATCCGTGTCCTGAAACTAGATGACAGAATTACACACTGTTTAACAACACAAACCCATCTGCAGTGAATCAAGGTTTTAATAAGATGAATAACCTCTAATTTAAGTCTATAAATTCTTATCTTTGATAGGTCTAAGGAAATATGTATATTTATATTATGTACTTGGTCTTGCCTCACCTTGTAAACTCTCCCCTCTGCTCCAGAAAACTCAGCCTCTACACTGTGGTCATGAGACTTCTGCTGTTATGGAATCTCCAGTGGAGTTGCGTTTTAATGAGCGTACCTGTGTCCGCGGATGTCAGACTGGTCACAGACGCCTCCCAAAGCGATGCGGTGAAACTCTCTGCCCAGAGTCCTGGCTATGGAGCGTCCCACGCTGGTCTTACCGACTCCTGGAGGCCCCACAAAGCAGAGGATGGGTCCCTAAAGACAGAGCAGCAGCATGAAATTCACAGGATTAATATAATAATAATAATAATAATAACAATAACAACAACAACAACAACTTTTATTTATATAGCGCCTTTCATGAAACCCAAGGACACCTTACAGAATTACAGTGGCTATACTAAGGGAGGTATTATGTGACACATTAAAGAAATCCCTGACTTTTTGTACTTTTAATGGACAGAGCGGTCTAATAGACGCACCTTCAGGGAAGTCTTCAGCTGTCTAACAGCCAAGTACTCCAGCACGCGTCTCTTTAGCTTGTCCATGGCATAGTGATCGTTGTCCAATAGAGTGCGAGCGGCTCGGATGTCCAGGCAGTCTGAAGAGTGCGTGTGTGTGTGTGTGTGTGTGTGTGTGTGTGTGTGTGTGTGTGTGTGCGTGCATGCGTGAGATAATGGATCAAAGAAAAGAAGAGAAAACATTAAAGTTAGTGAAGGTGGGAGCTGCAGAAACAGAGGGATGAGTGACTGTAATTTGAGAAAGTGAGGAGGAAGAAGAGTACAGTACAGACAAGTCTGCTTAAAGCTTTTTTAAAAACAATCAGATTTATTTGCAGGTAATACTGCGGCTGTGATCTTTGGCTAGTCTCCACTAATATTAGTTATTGAGCCATCAGCAGCAGAGACAAAGCAGAGCAGTGGCAAAGACTCGGTGTCGAACACCAGTGTTATGTCAGTTTGTGAAATCTATTGGCAGCGGCCGTGATATTCTGATATTGTTGCTGGCCACCACAAATACATAATGTTTTTGTGTGGTACGCTGTATTTTCTCTTTGTGTAAGATCGTTGCCTTGGTATTTTAAAAAGGAAATGACCCTGGGTTCACATTTGGACATGAGAGATACCGGATGTGAGACTTGTAAGTGGCGTTAAGTACTTTATTTAAAGCTGTGAAGGGCAGTAGAACAAGCTGTAGACACGGTATCACTAACATATCATCATATTAAAATGATGAATGTAATTCTAATATTCACTCTCCTTTCAGCTCTGGTTTGCTCTCCACCAACTGTTGTGTAAAATATCTGTCTCTTCAGCTGCTAAATGCTGCACTATGTTCACCAGCTAATGAAACATTTACTGAAACATATATTTAGGCTTATGAAACATTTGGCTTGTGGACCTGGTCACCAGCTTTGTTTACCTTTGGTGCTTTTGCTCCATGGCAACTCTACCATCAGATCCAAGTAGTTTCGGGTCAGGGCATACTCAGGCATGGACTGAGGCATCTTCTTCAACCTGAATACAGATGAATGGGTTTAAATGTAACGCTGGTCAGACTGTGGACCGGGATGCATTAAACAGAAAAGAAGTAGGGTTATGCATTCAAGACAAAACCACATCTGAGTAATGATTTGAAGGGATCAAAGAAGAATTGAAAGGGTTCTTTAAAATGTTGGATTAAAAAAAAAAGAAAAAAGAATCAAGCTTTGTTCTCCTAAAAGTACATCAACTAAAAAATATCAGCATAAGGGCTTCACAATTAATGGCCAAAGGGGAACTTTCATATTTTTCAACCTGAAACCTATTTTTCCATGTATTTGTGTCTTAGTGACTAATGGGAACAACCATTTTTGTAAATGGGTCCAGTATTAAGCGAGTGTAGCTGCAGCTAGCAGCCGCAAAATGGGCTACAATGTAACAATTACGAACCGTCAATGTACGTCCACTAAAAGTGCTTGTTTTTTTTACCATGACAGGCTCAGATTGTTATTAGTGGAAAGATTGTAAAGTCTCGCGAGGTTCTTGTTGCCGGAAGACAGCGGTGCGGAAGGTGAGTGAGAGAGTTGGAGAGGGGCATGCCGAGTTGAGTTCGATGTGTTGGAGTACAGGAAGTGTAGCTTTGTGTTGTCTAAAAGATTTGAAATTGCGCATTTCCGAGTTGTGCTAACAAAATGTGAGAGCTATACTTTGCACAGCTTTCACAGACGTTACAGATAGGCTGAAGTTGTCGCTAGCTGTGCTAGCATACAGCTACAAATGGATCCAAACACTCCTTTCCACAGACTGCGCTTTGCAGACCATCGGGTCTGTAGTAACCATTTTGACCGGGGATGACTACACCCAGTCAAAGAGGAGAAGAAATCCTATACCGAAGCTAATTTTCCTAAAGAAAAAAATGCTGTTCCAAGAGTGGAGAGCTGCAGACAGAGCGGAGGTAAGATAATGCTATTAGCTAAAGTTACTGTGTTGACCCGGCATCAGTAAGTTACACACAAAAGCATGGCAGAATAACGGCATCGTACACCAAGCACTGTTACTGCTACTACCTCTATCAGAGGTATTTTTATACGTAGAATGACTTTGGCTCTGCTCATCTCACACAGGCTGGCTATGGATGCGGGGACAACCTCAATAACTACTGTAAATACGAGGCTATGCTCGGTTTTGTTACGCTAACAAAGTGAGATAGAGCCAAAGTTGATGGCTAAACTTGACTGTCACTGACTGAACATTTTAGCAAACATATTATTCTGGCTGGATATGTTGACGTGTATGTCGATGTGTGTTGCCCTAATGTAGGCTGTAAATGTTATGGTTTGGACATTTCTGTTACCTGTTTGTACATTTCTGTTGCCTTGTTTATAGATTTTTGTATGTATATTTCTGTTGTGTATATTTCTGTTTAGTTATCTCCCTGTTTTTTCTATAGGTTTCTGTTCCCTGTCTGGTAAATGTATCCTGTGTTGTGTAGTGTTGTCTGTATATATTTTGTCTGTTCCTGGTTGTGCGTTCCCTGTTAGTTCTGTTTCCCGTTTTATTTTGATAGTCTGTTTTCTGTCTTGTCATGTCCAGCTTTACTTTGTGTTTTCCCGCCTTAGTTGATTGTCCTGCCTCGCCCTGATGTGCTTCACCTGTTGTCTCACCTGTTGCTGGTTTGCTCGTCTCCTAGTTTATTTAGCCTCTGTGTTTCCCTTTGTGTCCTGTCAGATTGTTTTGTGTCCTCGTGCCGTCAGTGTTTGCCGCTTGTGTGAGTTTGTGTGCTTCTTCGTGTCTGTTCTGGTCTGTTTCTTCCCCTCCTGTATTTCCCTGGTTTTTGACTCCCTTGGCTTTTTTTTTTTATGCCTTTTCTTGTTTTGGAATCGGTTTTTGCCTGCTGCTTCATCCAGGACTCCCTTTGTTCATTTTTGTGTTTTGACTAATAAATCAGACCTAACAAACCTCCTACCTGCCTGCCTGCCTCTCCCTGCGTTTGGGTCCACTATTCCTCGCTCCCCGCAACAGTAAACACACTATCAGATTGTTTATTGTGTAGTCAATGAATGAACATTTTTTGCTAGGAAAAGTAGCATGCATGCATGTGTGTACAGTTCTGTTACGTTTGGTGTCCATTGCCCATTGCAAGATCGTATTTGTTATTCCATCTTTAAAACTCTCCTAGCTTGATAGCAATTGTTATCCGACTTATGTTAAGTACATGACAATCTACCTTCGCAACTCTAATGCTGTGTGTGGAAACTGAAGCAGTTGTGGGAGGCGTCATATCTGGTTTTGGTCATGCAACCTTTTTGACCCTATTTCCTCCAACTCCCAGCATTTGTACTACTGTGGATTGATGGGGATGAGATGACTAAAAAGATGAGTATAGCAATTGTTTTTTATGGACGTATTTTTCTGACCTTGTTATTTTAATAATTGTTGTTTAATATACAGTAAGTCCATATGTTTGCTTTGTTTCTTTGTAGGAGGCTTTTACAGGCAAGAAATGCAATAGTGCAAATCATTTGTTTTGGTTATAGAATAAAATAAACGCTTTCCCTGAGAATCATGATCTAAATTCTTAAAAAACAAATCGCGATTCTCATTTTATCAAGAATCTTGCAGCCCTCCTCTGCTGGCATTGTAAGAAATATAAAAGGTACTTTTTTTTTCATATGCTTTGGCCATGTGAACAACTTTGAATTATTTTGGAAATTTGTTACCAAGCTGATATCTGTGTTTAAATGTATCCGTTCCCCTTTCACCTCGTTTATGTCTTTTGGGAATTAATATCAGACAAGTGGAATAAATATGAACGTATGTACATAGATCTTGCTTTGATGGCAGCTAGGAAATGCATAGCTTTAAAATGGAAGGCTTCCAAACCCCCAGCAATAGTCCACTGGTGGAATGAACTCTCAAGCTACTTTGTTATGGACAGCATTTATTATAAGAGTAAAGACAGAACCTCCGACTTTTTGAAGATATGGCAGTCTCATGGAGAATTAGATTTTTAAACATTTTTACATTAATGTTAGGGATTACGACAAAAGTGTGCATTTATAATGTTTGATTTGTTTGTTTTGTAGTTTTGTGTCTTTATTTTTATTTATGTTTCTGGCATTTCTTGTCGGTTTTGTCCTAGTGTGAAAGATCTGAAATATGAATAACGAGATGTATGTATGAAATATCGTTACACTGTTTTTGAAAAAAAAAATTACAAATATTTATATATTTTTTAAATTTAAAAAAATAAAAATTAAATTAAAACATTTCAATTAAATTAAAAATTAAATATCTTCCAGCCCTAATCAGCATGTGCCATTATTTCACCGCAAGTATTTGCATTTTAGAACTGTGCAGTCAAAGGCACAGTCCAAGAAAGCTATTGCAAATAAATGCTTATTTTAAACTGCAGCTGTTAAATACATTTCAGAGATAACTAGGACAGAGTGACCACAAACGTCATGGCTTATTATAGGGCGAGTTTACCTCTTGAGCTCTTTGAGGCAAACTCTAAGTGCAGCTTCAGACATCTTGGCCCCGTGGACCTTCCTTTCCAAGGCTGCAGTGTCATCACCATCCTCATCTTCATCTTCTTCATCCAGGTTGAACTGCCGGCCCGGGAACACTCCACCTTTACGCACCGATAACACCTGATCAGATGAGACACCGAGAGGTGAACAGGGATATCAATACAGACATTGTTGAAAGGAAAAGGAGAAATGCAAATGTTTGTTACCCTTTTCTCATTGTCAGGACCGATTTTCCTGGTTTTCTTTATCAGTTTTAGTCCCTCTATCTGTCTGGTCAACATGGGCAGAGCCTTCTTAAATCGCTCCTCCAAAGTCACCGCATCCAGGACCTTCGCAGCACACGTGGAGAAACAAAAACTTCATTTCAAAATACATTCGCTGTAGAAAACAATCTTTACATTACGCTCACTCTACTGCTACAGGCAACGCAACATTTTCACCGTGTTTGACTTGTTTCTCAACCTAAATAAATTAATAAAAACATTTAATCTGAGTAATTCAAAATATGCTGTAATCACACCATTAAAAACTCTACAAATAGTGGTTTGTCAAATTCCGTTTCTTTCTCTTTTTTGAAGTTATCAGCTTGAAATTCGGTTTACACAGACCCAACAGTTCACTTCACCTGTAGTTTCTCCTTGTTTGAGGTGCGGATCATGGAGGCTAACACATCAGGCAGAGCTTCCCTGGGCAGACTGTCCAACAGACGCCTGAACTTAGCCACCACTGGAACGGACATGTCCAACATACCTAACAACTACACACACACACACACAGAGACATTAGACTTACTGAAACAATTAAGCGTGTATTCGAGGCTTAAGTCCAATTCATCACAGCCTGTTGCTGTCATGATCGATCAGTTTATTGCCTATTTTATCCTCTTTTTTTTATTTTGTTTTACTCTAAAACCCAATGTATGTGTCTTTTTATATTGCCTTGTGTTTCTTTAATATCTTTCTTTACATCTTTATATCTCTTTTTTTTATTTCTCTCCTATGTAATGAACTTTGAAGTGCTTTAGTTGTTGTAGTTGAAAGGTGCAATACTATTTTTTTATGCCTTGCCTATAACGGATAAGACAAATGTTTCTTGTTACTAACTTTTGACATTTTTAGAGTTCATATACCCAGGAATTTGGTATAGCTGTGGTATAAATTATGAATGCAAAGACATATGACGAAGCCTTTTCAGTAATTGATGAATGGGCTTGTCAGTACTTAGAGTAATAGATTTTCCAACTTCCCTAAGTGCTACACACCTGCAACCTGCAGGTCTTCTCACAGCAAGACGAGATAACATAAGAAAGATCTTTATTCATCCTGAAGGAAATTTGTGTGCTCAATGCTCCAAGATACACTGCAATGTGCCAGCAAAGGCAGGGAAGAAGAAAAACTACTCGCTAGTAAGCACAAATATAGTGGATTCAAAACATATTTGTTAGATACAGTGTTTCAGTGAGTAACACTGAATGTAAACATAGATTTTGTTTATAAAGAAAACTCCACAGGACAACTTTTTGCTATTAACACTTTCAAACAAACTGGGAATGCTCTCTCTGCATGCAGGGAGTCCTGCAGAGCTTTTTTTGTGGAGACGGCCAGCCCACAATGAACTGGTGACCAGCTTCACTAACTCAAGTCATTCATGTTTCATTCATTGTTGAATATGCGTACATGCTTGCTGATGCAGACCATTTGTCTTTTAATGTATCAGTCAAATTTGTCACCTGATCCCAGCTGATGAAAAGGCATTTCATTGGTCAGACAGAATATCAAACAATGGTAGGCTAATTAGGCCAAAATAAATTGTATTCTTTTTGTATACAAGTCCAGCCCCCACAGCGTCTGAATGTAGTTGATGAACCCTGGTTTACACACACACACACCCCCCTGTACACACACACCCCTGTATAGGGTTAGGGTTACACACACACACACACACACACACACACACACACACACACACACACACACACACACTTGTTTCACTATCTTTGTGGGGACCCGTAATTGACATAATGCATTCCCTAGCCCCTTACCCTAACCTTAACCATCACAACTAAATGCCTAACCTTAACCCTTACCCTCACCCTAACCATAACCCAATTCTAACCCTAATCCTAAAACCAAGTCTTAACCCTCAAACAGCCCTTTAAAGTTGTGGGGTCAAGCATTTTGGGCCCCACAATGCTGTGCAGACCCCACAAGTATACTGTATTCCCCGGTTTTTGGACCCCATGAATATAGTAAAACACACACACACACACACACACACACACACACACACACACACACACACACACACCTGTACAGCAGCTTGGTAGAACTTGTGGGACAGCTCCCCCAGCTCTCCTTCTTCTGCTGGGACACCCTCTGTTGCTGGGGTCGTGTACTGCTCCAGTTTATCCAATTGCTGCACCTGCAATGATTTTCCAATTAGAAGAGGCACATGTTGCAGTCAGCCTAGTCTATATCGACGACGTTTAATTTCAGTTCAGGTGCCGCCGGAAAGTCCGCCGGACGTCCTTCATGTAGTTACAAACTTTCTAATGCCTCGTTTTATGAGTACAGAAACTATTTGTACTACTGTAGAAGTTTGGTATCATTCCTTGCATTATTAGTGGGGTAATTTACGAGATACAAACGTGGATCCATTAGCGCCTGCACTAAGCTAACCAGCTGATAACGCTAACTCAACCAACGTTATAACAAGGGAAAAAGCTTATGGGGGGTTGTTTGGCTCGAGGTAAATGTGCAAAGCAGCCTAGGGTGAAATTACTCTGAACCATCACTTTAAGGTGATCTCACCCTTGTTGCAACTGACAACCACACAGCTTTATGCAAATAATCGTGCGATGATGTCACACATATATGCAAATGAGTGCATGACGTTACTTGCGCGTAAGCGCTCTTAAAACCCAGGAAACACCCTGTATTTGTACACAAGCAAGAAAGGGGGTGACACGATACACTGCTGCCGCAGGTTTCACACTTTTCTGCTGACTTACAGATGGCAGCAGTAATGCACAAAGAAACCTAGCGATGCACCAACAAACAAAACAAGAAATGAAGAAGACAGACAGGCAAACATGATTTAAACAATAGAGATATTTAAAAAAAACAACAACAAAAAACAGCTGTTATGAGGAAGAAAATGCATTCCAAACATTTGTTATGACTCAGGGGTACAAACGATGTGTTTTGACATTACATGTAAACATACATTTTTTTTATTTTTGTTCACACGAAAATTCTACAGGGTACCTCGTAGCAGGGGTTGTCAAAGTGGGGTTCCGGGAACCTCAAGGGGTCCTTGAGGGGGTTCCAGGGGGTCCCCAGCAAAAAGGGGAATCATTTATTTTTACTATAATTCCATCCATAAGATGACAGAATGTATGACTATTTTGCTAATGGGTTTCATACACTCTCTGTAATAAACATCTAAAAGCAAAACTGGGGGACCCTGGGACACAATCTTAACAAATGGGGGTCCGTGGTCTAATTTGTGTCAGTTTAGGGGTCCTTGATGTGAAAATGTTTTGGAACCACTGCCTTAAAGTACTGGCTAATACTAGTTACAGGGGTCGGTTTTACTGACTTTCACTGCATGGCTAGTGTTAAAGGTTCCCTGTTGAGTTTCAGACCTATAGTAGTGCTATGGAGCCATTTTTCTATGAATGGGTCGGACGTTTTGTGATCTCATGCACACGCACAAAGACGCCCACAGGGCAGCTTTAAGTTCATCTTTAACTGCGAGACATTGTCAGAATGATCAGAATCAGAATCAGAATCAGAAATACTTTAATAATCCCAGGGGGAAATTATTTTTGTTACCACTCCAGGTATACAAACAACATATACAAACAACATATATTATCCAGACTTTTAACATATATAATAAAAACAAATATACAGTAATAATAAATAAAATATGAAATGTACAGTGTTATGTGCAAATAGTGCAATAAAAAGAGAAAATGATTGTCTATGTTGAGATGATTATAGTGCAATAAAAATCATCTCAACAAAGACAATCATTTTCTCTTTTTACGATGATGGGGTTGTCATTCTTACCTCTGCCAGGACAAAGGGTCGCTCCTTAAGCAGACCTGACACACTAAAGCGGCACAATCCTGTGATGAGGAGGGTGTAGTGGGGCTTTGGCCAGTTGCTGCCCACCACCTGCACTGCTATCCCCGCTGTACCAATTCTACAGAGAGATCGAGAGAGAGAGAGAGAGAAAGTGAGACAGAGGAGGTAATAGATGACAGAAAACTCACTGCAGGAGGATCACGGCCGATTTGGCCTGTCCTGAGCGTCATATATAATCTACCCTGATTGTTTCAAGTTTGTACAGATTCAGTCTTTACACCTTGGATCTGGTCAAGACCTCTCGAAGACCTGCTGATTTGGATCAAACAACTCTGTTACAATCGGCAGGTGTGCTGCAATATGTGGAAGTCTCTAATTTCAGTCTCACGTCAATAAACACCAAGAGCCAGGCTTTGCTGCTACATAGTGTACTGAACCCAATAAACTAAAAAAAAGTAATTAAACAAAGCGTTAACAAAGCGTTATTTTCAGTGACGCAAAAGGATTGTCATGTTGATTTTTCATAAACACAAGCTAAATTTAAGATTTATTTATTAGGACGATGCACATTAATCAACATTTCTGTAAACGCACCAGTGTTAGCCAGTTGGCAAATTTTCAACTGTAGTCCTAGTTCTCTAAAATGCATGTCTTTATGGTAAGAGGGAACCGGAGGACCCGGAGGAAACCCATGCAAACACGGGGAGAACACGCAAACTCCACATAATTGACAGTACTTTGGGACTTATTAATATATTGTGTGATGCTTACACGTTGTCATACATAGAGTGTGGGGGCCTCAATGACCTAAATAGGATTTGTCAAAAGGCTTGTTATACATGAGATCCCCACAATTTACTGAAACAGTAAATCTTTGAGTGTGACAGCTCCAATACTTTAACAGCTGAGCGTCTTTAAATATTACTGCGAGTGTGCAGGACAGTGTGCAGTACGGCAGCACATTGTACAACTTGTATCTATGCATCAATACATTAGCAGCTCCTGGCGATGTTGCCTGAAAAACATGCACACACACACACACACACACACACACACACACACAAAATATGTCTCATTGTGGGCTAGCAGTGGCGAGCCAATATATTCCTGTATTCAATGTGAAGTTAAGTGGCAGCCACCACAGAATAGATGACTACAGTTATGTGTGGATAATGGTTGATTTGAGAAGCCTTTTAAAATGTACTGTGGCTCTAAATCAAAGACAAATGTACTGCTTTAAAAAAAATATGTTTTGACAACCAGCATTAAATCCATATTTCCCCTAACATCCATGCCACATTACTGTGGTCTACCACAACAAGGGACAGGGACATCAGATTGTCTTCTTTGTATTTATTTACAAATTCATCTTCTGCATCCTTTAATCAATTGAACTAGCTATTAAGGAGCAGTGGGAAGAACAAGGTTTTATTTTCCAGTAACTGTGGCTGAAAGAGACAAACCATCGAGAGACAAACAATTGCTACTTAGTAACCAGGCCGACCTGGTAAACTGCTGGTGAAAGGTTAAAGTCCACTTTACTGTGCTTGGCTGCAGGACCACTGATAAAACTGTTAGACTTTTCTAGAACAACTCACACACTGCAACTGCTGTCAAAAATATGAACTGTGCATAACACAAAAATACCAATTACACTAAATTTGACATGAATACACCTGTGCTTTTCCTACTATACCATGTCAACATGTCTGCCGTGAAAAAGGTCTATTATAGCTGTAGCTACGTCTCACCTCAAAAACAACATCAACACCATCTTATCAAATTTAGGAAATCATTCACTGTTTACTCTCTATCCACATATTTAACTAAATGTGTATTACTTGTGCAAGGTGGGGAGGTCGTCGGTGTCGTTCTCTGGGTCTCTGGTGTTTGGAATCACTCCTATGATTGTGCTTTTCAGAGAAGTGCCCTTCAACAGCCGTTGGCTGACCAGGTGCATGTTCCGCGGAGAGTCCACGCTGAACCTGACTGTGGAACCCGGGAGGAGCACCCCTTCATGGGTCAGCAGCAGCGGGAGACGGCTCGGTATCTGTATTCCGCCGCCGGAGTCCATTGTCCGATATTTCGAGAAGCCAGGCCACTGTCTACAACACAACTCTTGCCAACAAATACGCACTCCTCCTGTCAAACAGCCCAGGCAAGTGTAAACAGAAGACTTCCGAGTAGTATTTTCAAAATAAAACTCATCAAATTCATTGACGAGCTGAACACATAATTTCCTAGTGTAAAAAAAAGAAAAAGCATGTTTTTGAAAGATAATGTTTCTGAAATTAAAACGCGGTGTTTTTTGTTTTCACACTCACCTTTTGCCCTGAACTGACACATTTAAGAGTTGTTCAGCTCCTACTAATGCTCTTACTTCCTTGACTTCCTGTGTGTATTGGCTACGGTAAGTACATAGGGACAAACTGTACGTTATTGCATTACATTTACGCTGCAAAATAAATTGCAATGAGGTTTTCAGCCTTTGTGTTGCTCTTTTTTTCTTTTTAATGTTGGTTTCAGGAATGGAAAGTAACCCTGTACACTTAACTCAAGTGCTGTACTTAATAACAATCTTGAGGTACTTGTACTTGAGAATTGCGCACCATCCAGCCCAGGTACGACATTAAAATGCTTCTTACATGGTAATACATCACCAATAATAATATAATAATATAATCTGACAGGAGCCAATTTGCATACAGTTTTATTTTACCTTTGATAATTCAAGTACATTTTGCAGATTCACTGTTTTTACTTAAGTAGTCTAATGGGCCAACGATATGGTATTTCTATAAAGTTGAGGGATCTAAATACCTCTTCCACCAAAGTCACTTTAGTAGTTGGAACCTCTTATTACTGCAGACTTGATTGGCAGGTCTTTAAATACAGTAACACAAGGCAACTAAATATGTTTACCTTTTTCTGACAATGTTGAGATTAAGGTTATATCATGCAAGCCTATTTGCGCGTGTGGGTGACCTCTCTGTGCTTCCATATAATAACCAACTAGTCTAGTAACCACAATCTACAATTCATTTGGAAGAAGTGAACACAAGCTCATGTTTTTCTTTTGGTTTCAGGTACAAAATACTGTCTGTTGTAACTTCTAGGGTTATTTAAGCATTTAAGAAAATATTTTTGTTCAGTTGTATTTTCCACTTTTTAACTTTATGTATTACATATTTTTTTCCAACCTATATACTAACCAGGTTAAAAAAAAATAATAATGAATCCACTATTATTTTAGAGAAATAAAATGATCAACAAAAGATTGAAAGACCTGCAGTTTATTATGCAAAACAATTGGCCATAATGGCATAATAATGACAGCATATTTAAAGACTGACTTTAACAATGACTGGACACTAGACACAGGGTTAGTTGATAAAAATAGCTATTTGATTTTTATTTATTTCATGAACGTATTGTCACATAGCATTATACATTTCAAAAAAATAAATAAATTCAATATCTTGTGTATAAAAAATCTGTTTCTAAAGACCACAGACAACAACCATCCATGTGTTTGCAGTAATCGTTTCTCTGTTGTTGCCAGTCAGCTTTGGGAAATATCACTTTATGTTCACAATGAGGGATCTTTGAATACACCTTAAAATGTTCTAATGGTTACAAAAAGACAACCACAAAGTTATATATGATTAAGTATAACAAAAAATATGCTTGCTGCATTTAGATCAATACACCAATAATTATCATTATACATCATTAAAGCTGTGAAAGTTCTTTCAGACTCAGGCTCAACAACATCATCATTAAACATCATCGTTATGCCCCTGACGAGTGACGCACATAGGCTTCCAACACTTGAACATGTGAAGTAAGGAGTAAACACATGAACTAAAACTTAGTAAGCTTTTACAAACAGATACTTTGTGCAGTCCTGGGAGTATTATTAAACTGTCTTTGGGACAAATACCTGAAGTTTATAAGTGAAACACCACATTTCTTATTCAAATTGTGTAGTGTAAGTGCCATTCTTGTAATGCAAATTACATTTCTAGTTACTTTGTATGTTTTATTTGTTTGCTTTTTAAGAGAAATTGAATTTAAACCTTTCATTTTTGGTAAACCCAAATCATAAAGCATAGCAGTTATTTACAATGTAATTTAATTAAAATACAAAGTAAAAAATAATGAGTACTCCTAACTGCTTAGATGAAACAACAATTTATGCCTCAGTCAGAAGGCTGACAGTGTCCTTTATATGCCCAAAGCATTATTCATGTCTTCATTTAAAAAAAGAAATCACAGATTTACATCATCCTTTATATGTGCGCTTCATAACCATAGTGACTATTAAACTGCAGTATGATTTCTATGATATATACTGTACGGATATATTGTATGTCTTAATTACTCAAAACAGAACAGCAACAATATAGCCTTGAGTTGAATTGCATGAGTGGAATGAAATAAACAAAGGCTGACAACCTGAGAGGCAATTTCAGACAGAAAATAATGACAGGAAATAGTGATTTGTTTGAAGTGAAATCTTAGTCAGAATTTGTTGTCATATAACTAAAACTTGAAAGTGTAAAAGATTAGAAATGTTAAGCATACCTATTCCATTCTATTATAGTGCAGTATGGAATGGTATGGAGTTGAGCTTCAGGTTACATGTTCAGAACTGAAATTCTGAATGGAGCAACTAAAAACACCCCAAACCAGCCTGGGATGCCAATGTTGTCTGCTCTGACGAAATGTAACCTACCCAACTGCAGAATTTTAGAAAATAGTTTTCCATGTAATTATTTTAAGATTAATTATCACATTTATTAAATTCTAGTTAAATCTGTCAATTTGGGGCCTGATTATAAAGTATAAACAAATGTTAACTGTCATCAAAATATTCAATAGTTGCCCGAGGGGGAAAACAACAACTCCATAACTACATAACTACAGTAAGTATAAAAATACTCGACTTGGACGGAGAGACATGATTGTATGTCGTCGTTTGTCCGGGTTCAACTCTCACTCTTTGTACATGAAAAATACATATACATATATACAAATGGGGTAAAAATGAATAAACTTGTTTTGACAGATTTTGAATAGGCAATGCGGGCCTATATAGCACATATCTTAAAAATAAGGTGAGAAATGCATAGTCAACAATTGAAGAGGGAAGAGAAAACAGAAGTTATCAGTTTAACTGTAGGTTTGAAGTTCAGCTCATGTAGATTACTCTCGCTGTAGCTCATTGATGTTTGAAAGAGGCGCTCATAGAAAAGACGTTTTGCTATGGTACAAAGTCATTTGAAGTTACTCAATATACTAACAATCCAATGTGTAGTCTCTCCTACTGCTGCTTTTTGGTCTCTGAGGTGACCCATGCAGGTCCACTGGAGCACATCACAGGCTTTTTGGGAAACAGATTTGGCAAAGCCACAGTGACATCGATTTGATGATCAATTTAGTCCGTATATGTGAAAATGAACATATCTCTTCCAAAAACTTGAAACCCAAGTACCAAAGCATCAATCTGACCTGCCATCAAAGGACAAATACTTTAGACTTCCTGAGTGACAGAGAATTGGAAAAATCTGAGTTGGAGCTTGTATCTCAAATGAGCTTTATTCATATATCATCTTAGCAGAAAGTCCATATGCTCGTGAAATCGCCACGCACACTGCTGCTGTATCTACAATATCAGTCTGCTTTGGCTGATGGAGCCATTGTTTGTGTCTTCATCATATCATCAAGACAATCTTAGGTCTGTTTGGTAGATTTGGGAAAAACTTGTTGATGTTCACATACAGGACTGAACTTTCTTGTTACCGTGTGGATTGTTCTTTCATCCCTCTCGCTCAAGGGAGATAATGATATCAATCCCTTATCAGTATTAAGAGGGACAACTACACCCTGCAGTCCTCTTCTCAGCTTTCAGGATGGGAGTCTTTTTTCCTGCCTTTCCTCCAACGGGAAACAGCACAGTCTGAAAAAAAGACGAGAAGAGAAACTTGATGAACTCCTAAAATAAATATTATTCCGTGTATCTCGTTACATGTTTTACCGGCACACTATGAATCTGAAGTGCACCACTTCTCTATCTCTCTCCATATGGATTTACAGTATGAGCCTTGGGACAACTCGGAGCTACTCAACTTATGGAATAATAACTCATGGAATAATAAATCATTCAAAAAGGGGTACTTGAAAACAGGGTTAGGGGACAGGTAAATAACTCTCAGGCTTCACCTTTTTGAGGAGTCATGTATAAACAGGTGTACTTGTTAAAGTTCCCATTAAATGCTAATTCTCAGGTTCATTCTTGGGTTTCTACTAGAACTTGTTTACACGCTTTAATATTTTCTGTCTGTCTGAAATATAACTGTATGTGCACTTTCTACCCATACACGGTATAGTTGTGACACCACAACCGCGCAGAAGTCCCGGTGGCTCGTTTAAAGGCACCGTTTCTGAATATGGGCTGGTTGCATTTCTCTGTGGATTGAGCGTTTGGATACTTTCACAGTATTTATATAGCACCTCGGCCTGCTTTATAATAAAAAAGACATGGAAATCTCACTATTTACAGTATGACTAAACTACAGAGACTTGGATCACTGTAGCATTATGTTAAACTAATAGTATCTGGTTAATTTACATACCATACCCTACACAGGCTTCCTTAAACAATGAGGCATCAATTTTAACACATAAACAATGTTTTATCTGCAAGCAAAGTGTATTTCTGGCAACTCCAAATTCATCCAATACATGCAGGATGAAGTCTAATAAAGGTTATTTTGACACTGGTATACATGAGATATATATTTTTCTGAATGATGCAGCAAAGTGCTTAAAGGTGCTGTAGGTAGGATTGCGAAGATCCAGGACTTAGCCAAAGAATTTGAACATCGACAACTTCTCAGTCCCTCCCCCCCTTTCTGCTAAAGCCCCAACGGTCTCCTAAGCCCCTCCCCCCACAAGGGAGAATGAATGCGTGTGCATGAGCAGTGATTGACACACAGTTAGACACTCCCCCTAGCCCTGATTGGTGCATCTGAACAGGGAGCGGTGGATTTTTGCGAATCACACTACAGGCTGTAGGTGGTGCCTGCTTCATGTAGTTCTACTGGAACATAGGGTCAGTTTCAGCAAATATGACAGAAAGTTAGTTTTATAAGTCTTACCTACTGCATCTTTAAATGAATAGTAGTATAATGGTTTGACATTTTGGGAAATACACAAGTTTGCTTCCTTGCCAAGAGTTAGATGAGAAGATTGATACCACTCCCATGTCTATGCTGAATATGGTGCTACTGCCAGCAGCCAGCTAGCTTAACTAAGCCTAAAGACTGGAAACAGGGAGAAACAGCTAGCCTGGCTTGTTTTTTACAAAACATATTTCAGTCTGAGTTGTTTAACAGCTAATGTAGAGTGTTAGACCCTGTTTCCACCTGGTATTAAAATCCGATCTGAGTGAAGTACAGGTGAAAATACTCTCAGGACGCATTGAGATCCGATCAATAAAACCACATTATTCCCCACCGGGGATGGGTCCTGGGCCACATTAAAGAACGCCTACTCAACTGTGAGCGGGACTACGTACTCATTCAAGTATTCAAGTATTTCTCATGTCACATAAACCACTGAGAATGAATTGTGTGTTTTGGATGTTATTAACATACTGTCAGTAATGTGTCTGTGTTTTCAAGGTTCAAGGAAACTTTATTATCCCTGAGGGGCAATTTGATTTACAGCCTACAGTACCACACAACAGACAACCAATGTAAAAAAAATCACACAATCACAGTGAGACAGTAAAAACAACAAATGGAGCATAACATAAACCTCAAATTAATTTTGTGAGCCTATTGGTCCTGCAAATAGGCAGACGGTATCTACAGCCGGACAGAAGCAACTTCATTTCATTAAAAAGAGTAGAGGTGTAGAAGTGTGACTGTATTTCACTGTAGAGGGTTCCAACACCAGGTCGTATAACAGTCTGCAGTTAAAGCTATGAGCTAAAAGACACAAACTAGCACTTGGGTTGCATCTCATAGCCCTTAAATTGCCTCCTCGAGTCCTCCACTTGCCTCCCTTCCTCGCGTCTTAGTCCCTCCAACCGAGGAGGCAAGGGAGAGACGCAAGGAAATATTGGGAGGAGAGAGGCAATGAGCAAATGTGTTTTAGGGGGATGAGACATCCTTTCCTCTGAAGCGCCACATGAATTCGTCAGCTGTTTAGGCGGAGTTAGCAACTCCTTCAGCTGCACAGCTTCCAGGAAGGCTGCTCTCGTGTATCCTCGCCTATAGCTCCTCGGTGATCCCTCCTCGATGCTCGCTCCTCGGGGCAGAAATAAGAGCTTTGAGACGGCCTTCACCGAGGAGGGACAGAACAACTTCCGGTTCAGCCAATGACCGAGGAGTCGAGGAGCTATCGAATAAGGGTTATGAGATGCAGCCTAGTCCCTGCTATTGTCGGAAAAACAACACAGGAGTGACTAAAGGATGGGTTTACTTAAAACTGGTCAATCTCGTGGTGCATTCAAAGTTATTGTAAAATACCCTTTTCTCATCTGTTAACAGCAATTTACAGGTGTAAGAAGTTATTATTGTTAAAAGTTATTGTTATTTCTTTTTTAACTAAATCATTTAAATTCCCCCCTTTTTTGTGCTGATCCGAAAATTGATCCGATCTGTGACTCAAAACCGTGATACGAACAGTGAGTTTTGTGATCTGTTGCACCCCTATACAATAACTTTATTTTTAGTTCCATAAAACATCCCCAAATTCACCAATATGTAGAATATTACTACTAGGGCTGGGTATCGATCAAAAATATTCGATACCGGTACCGGTACCGATACCAATACCGTGACTTTGATACCGTTTCCTAAACGATCAAGTGTAGAGCCACGCGTAGATCAATCCATCCAAGCAACAAATAGCTCATCGGCTATTGACTATTCACTCAGCTGAGAAGAAGGACAGTGATGTGTTGCTGTTAATCACTTTGTCATCTGCTGCTGAAATGCGTCAAGTGTTGGCTGCTGTAGTGATATTTGTGCTATTGCAACATGCTGAGATTGTGATGCACGCTGCCATTTGATATTTGGTGATGAACCATGAAACAGATTCAAACGTGTATGTAAATGTTGACTGCCATATTAAATCCTTCTTGCAGGGGTGAGACAATAGAGCTAAAAGAGTCTCAATAAAGATAAATGCACACACTACATTCACATATGCACACACAGGATTCATATATGCACACACATGATTCATAAATACACACACAGGATACACAAATGCGCACAAAATTCACAAATGCACACACAAAATTTCAAAAGCACAGAAGATTCACAAATGCGCACAAAATTCACAGATACACACACAAAATTTAAAAAGCACAGAAGATTCACAAATGCATACAAAATTCAGAAATGCACACAAAATTCATAAATGCACACAAAATTCAGAAATGCAAACAACATTTACAAATGCACACAAGATTCAGAAATGCACAGGACAAGATTCAGAAATGTTTTTCTGATACACACACAAATATATCTTGATTTACAAATTGCTTGCGGTCTGTGAACTTCACTGCATTTGTGTGTGAATTTTGAGACTCCCCTGACTTGGCTCGACACACAAATGCCTTTTTTTAAACAGAATGATCTACAACCAATCAGATATCTCCCTTGTTTTAGCCAATCACAAGAACGCACCCCACGTGGGGGATTGTTTACTTATAAGCCAATCACATGAATGCTTTCACAAAATTCACACACAAATGCAGTGAAGTTCACAGACTGCAAGCAGTTTGTAAATCAAGATATATTTGTGTGTGCATCAGAAAAACATTTCTGAATCTTGTCCTGTGCATTTCTGAATCTTGTGTGCATTTGTAAATGTTGTTTGCATTTCTGAATTGTGTGTGCATTTCTGAATTTTGTGTGCATCTATGAATTTTGTATGCATTTGTGAATCTTCTGTGCTTTTTAAATTTTGTGTGTGCATTTGTGAATTTTGTGCGCATATGTGTATCCTGTGTGTGTATTTATGAATCATGTGTGTGCATGTATGAATCCTGTGTGTGCATATGTGAATGCAGTGTGTGCATTTATCTTTATTGAGACTATTTTAGCTCCATATGAGACACATAATGCATAAGACACTATGCAGGCCTCCACATCCATCTAGTTTCCATTTGAAGAAAATAAGGCATCTGGCTAACAGTGTAGTGAAGGCAATAACCCTCTGCATGCCTATGGGAAACTTGTTCTCCATATGAATTCCATATATCGCTGTAAATAGGTTGGGATCTACGGAAATATGAAATACATTTTGATAAGTTTAGAATATTTTGTCCAATAGTCAGTTAAAGCTATAGTGCGTAGTTTCTGTCACCCCTATGAGGAATTCTAAGTAATGACAACAACACTGTCGGCGCGTCCACATGATACAGCCTTTCGTGATCGGGCACGCGCCCCCACCCCTCCTCCATGCAGTTGCTAGCAGCCAAAGACGACACGGAGGATTAAAAAATCATGATGGACTCTTCAGAAGATGTAATTATCTTCATATGTGTGTAGAGATGAATGGTATTGGCAGGCTAGGTTTGGGAATATCTTGGCCAACCTAGCATTCGTATAATGAGCTATGTGAAGGATCGTGCGTTGAAGAACGCCGTGCCTTGCACGCATAACAGAGGAATGAACTTGTTGAATGAAAATGTGTTTTCATTTATGATCAGACATTCCTGTTCCCAAGTCATCCTCTTATGTTCTTTTAAGATTCGCAAAGACATCAGGATAACAAGAGCATATTAACTTAGAAATAACTAAGATGAGATCACTTTGACCGAGATCAAGATTCAAAAGGTTGTTAAGAAAGTTCCTAAGAAAAGTCTACGTCTGATTCATGACGTGTTCTACAACAGGTGTGTTCTTAGGATTGATGAATCTAGAGCTGGGCAATATATCGATATTATATCAATATCGTGATATGAGACTAGATATCGTCTTAGATTCTGGATATCGTAATATCGCAATATGACATAAGTGTTGTCTTTTCCTGGTTTTAAAGGCTGCATTACAGTAAAGTGATGTCATTTTCTGAACTTACCAGACTGTTATAACTGTTCTATTATTTGCCTTTACCTACTTAGACATTATAACCACATTACTGATGATTATTTATCAAAAATCTCATTGTGTAAATATTTTGTGAAAGCACCAATAGTCAACACTACAATATTGTTGCGGTATCGATATCGAGGTATTTGGTCAAAAATATCGTGATATTTGATTTTCTCCATATCGCCCAGCCCTAGATGAATCCCACGTCTTCGTAATCGAAAGCGCGTGCTAGTTGTTCCTAATTAGCATAAGAAGACGCCCCGCAAATTCCCATATAAGGACATGACACTTCCTGTGCACCTCCTGGGAAGCGGGGAGACCGCGTTCAAGATATGGTTGTCGGAGTTGCAGATGACTTGTACATTGCAGTGGTGGAGGAAGTACTGAATCTCAGTACTTAAGTAAAAGTACAAATAACCAGAGACATATTTACTTTAGTAAAAGTAGAAGCACCACAATGACAAGCCTACTTAAGTGAAAGTTAAAAGTACCTGATTTTAAATGTATTAAAATGTATTTTAAATGTATAAATAAGTATTAAAGTAAAAGTACTTGCATAACGATTTATTCTCTTAATCTTATTTGCATATTACCATTTTAAATGGTAATATGTCCACTACCACAAACAAGGCCTGTTTTTAAAAAAAAGTTCCTATCCTAACCAGCATAAAACGGAAATATATTGTTAGAATCGGAATGTGTTTGGTTTTATTCATGGATGTATTTTAAGACGGTTTTATTTCCTTTAACCATGGGAGCGTAAGCAAATAAAGTGTGTGAAGCAGCGAAAATGGGGAGGCAGATGTGAAGAGGTCCAGCCAAATAAATGATATGAACGCGTCTTACGCTGCCTGGCGGAGAAGGAAACCACACTGTGGAGAGAAATAGATGGCAACTATGATTTAAAAACGGGAATAATAAAAAACAAACATTTTCATTTTCACTTTTACCGGAGGCTGTATACCGAGGGTCAGCGGCGCTGCGCCCAGGCTCTGGAGGTTCTATATATATCTATGGCAACCAAACTTCACTGGTGAGACAAACGTGTGACAGTCAGGAAGACGTTTTGGCAGGGGGAAAAAACTGATAAGAAAATGTAACAAAAATGTAACGGAACGTTGTAGAAATGTAGTGGAGTAGAAAGTATAGATAATTGCTGCAAAATGTAACGAAGTAAAAGTCAAAAGTATGCACTAATGATTCTACTTAAGTAAAGTACAGATACGTGAAAAATGTACTTTAGTACGGTAACGAAGTATTTGTACTTGGTTACATTCCACCACTGCATTTTGGCCCTAAAAAATAGCGCAATCAATCACCAAATAACGCAGGACAATTTAATTGCTGATGTAAATTGCAGTGTTATTGTTTCTTTGCATACTATGATTTTGTTTCCAACAAATGATCAGAAATACATTACAGTACAATACTATCATTGTAAGCGACTGTAGAATTAGATAAAATGCAGTAACCAATTATTTGGAGCAAACTGTCATCACTCAAATGTGCGTAAGAGTGCTCTTGAGTGTTCGTAGATTTTGTTCTTAGCTAAGAACAAATCCAAGATAAGAAAACATTAGTGAATGTCAGAGTCTTCGTAAAAAGTGCATAAGTGGGGTTTAAGAACACATTTCTTCGTATGAACGGTTGGTGAATGAGGCCCATTGTTCTTACTAGTTCCACGCACGCACCTTAAAACTGTTCCAATAGATCATAAAATCATAGGAATGGGGCAAATCATACAATGACTAAAATGCCGTTAACAAAAAAAAAAAAAAAAAATATGGATTCAATTTTGTAAACATTTTGGCCAACATGGTTCTTCTACACTAGCTCCGTATCACAACAATCATCTATTCGAGCCATCTCGCCTTGACCTCACATTTCACATTTGGTTTGATAGCGGCGTTACCTGTGTTAGTGATCTTTACAACAATAGGGGTTTCTTGTCCTTTGCTGAACTACAGTATCACTGAAATTTGGCCTGCCTAAAAGCCACCTTTTTCGTTTTTTTCAGATGAGGCATTTTTTGCAAAAGCGATTTCCTCATCTCCCCAGTCGCCCTCCTGACTCTAAATTAAGAACAAATTTAAGAAAAAACGTAGGAAGATATTGGTGAATGAGGCCCATGCCATGCCAGGTATTTTCCATTGCTCTTTTATTAACAAACAAATGCGTGTGTGTGTGTGTGTGTGTGTGTGTGTGTGTGTGTGTGTGTGTGTGTGTGTGTGTGTGTGTGTGTGTGTGTGTGTGTGTGTGTGCGTGCGTGTGGGGCAATGTTTTTGACAAGCAGGAATGTTAGTGTCAAGCGTTCTTTCTGTGTGTCAAACAATATCTGGAGCCACAAAGATTTGTCCACATGGCAAAACTTCGACCCGGAGCATCAAAGGCTCTGCAGTGCTTTGACTGAGAGCAGAAGAGGACACTTACACAACATCCTCCATAGCAAGGCAGAGCCACAAAAAAATCATGGGTATGTACTGTCCTGTCAACTAAATGATGTTTATGTCAAATAACAACTTGTGTCTAATCTGACCATTGAGTTGGTTCCTGATTGCATGCAACATGAAAAAATGCACATCCACTACAACATATTTGCTTCACACAATTTTTAACCCCAAATGAGGCAGATCATGGTTTCAGTGTTTTTTGCCACTGGCTGACCAAAAATGTAGATGAAAAACAAATGCAGATGAACCCTTTGACATCAGGACTCCAACATACTAGAATGCCCTGCCTAGGGGGTTTAGCTAGCTAATGGTTTTTCTTTGCTTTGAATGGTTAATTACAAAGCCTTTTTTTGTTTGTGTGTTTTTAGTTACTGCCTGCAGTGTCACTTGAGGGTTTCCTCTGTTATACTCACAGTCCTGCTGGGCTTCTGTGCTGGCAAAGCACTCGCTGAAGAGGCAGTGCATGGTGTGGCAGAAGTTGTCCAGGAGGGATTTCGGGGAAGCTAATCGCCAGCTGGACTCTGGTACTCTGTCAGACTCTTCTGTTAAATGATCCCAGGTTTCCTGGATAGTCTCTGGAAGCTCCTGCTGGAACAGCTGGACACACACGAAAACACACACAGAAACAGACGCTTGAGTGAGAGACAGCCAGGTAGGCTTGATGTGATCCATCTATAAATGTCACTATCACGTTAAGAGCTTTGGCCGTGAGCATTTTAAAAATGTGATAATAATGGCGGTTCATCTTGGCCCAGAACTTCCCTGAGCAGCAAATTAGTGTTATTAGTGTTATCACTCATAGTGATAAGATAAAATACTTGAGTACTGAGTCCACTGCAACAAGCCAGATGAGGCAGTAAAAACTGAGGGTAACCAGCAGAAGCCAGGCGACAAAAGTGGCAAACCCCACTGAGGTTCACTTCTCAACTTAGCATGTGTATTTAACCAAATGATTTAGTAAAAATGATGAGAGAGGATATGCGTTTTACTGCAAATCACAAGAAAGAACAGACCAAATATGGATCACAATCATAAACTGATCACAATTAAGACATCTGATCTGGCTGTGATCAGTCCACACTTACTGTCTGCTGACTTTAGACTCATTGTCTACTTCAACACAGCAGATATTTTTTCGGCATTTATACTTTATTAGAAAGTGATAGCTTGGAGATTTTTATCGCTGCTACCACTGGGCAACATGGTTTAAGATGGAAATCTAAGAGGACATTTCTGATAAAATACCAGCACAGACGAGTCACCATTTGAGGATTTAGAGAAATGCCCAAGTATTCATTCCCCTGAAAAATATCCCTCATACGCACTTCACTGAATGAGCGATGAGTGTACTAAATTCACCTTCACTTAACTCTTGTTGGATCATAAACAGAAGCCGCATTCAATGTTCTAATGATAAGGGCATTCATTCCGAATATTGATAAATAGGATCAATGTGACATCCACCTCCTGTCAAATATCCTCTGACCCCTACGGTCTGAGGGAAATTCACTTACTAAGTGAATTGCTTCATTTGAAGAGGGAATGAATACAGCTGTGGTGCAGATACCTGAACTCTAGCTTACCTCAGCGGGATGTGACTGTACAAAGACGCCCTCCACATCCCTGAAGCGTCTTTCCAACTCAGTGGTGTATGGACGTGAAGGATGTCTCTCTGGCATAACCCGGATGATCTGAAATTTCAATTTGTCTTTAGTTTAAAGGAATACGCCAACTTTTGTTGAAATAGGGTAATTCACCGTCTCCTCTATATTTATGTAGGTGGGCAAACGCATTTTTGTCTCAGTGCATGCATTGTCTTAGTCCGGCAGCACCGCCGCTAGCTTAGCTTAGCGTAGTGAATGGAATCCTTTGTTGCCAGTTAGCATGTCGTGAGTAAAAGTGAGCCAACAACAAGAAAAAACCAACCTAATTACTTCTTGTGGTCTGCGTATTCACAACGAGTACAAATAGCAATGCAGTTTAAGACTAAACGATTTCCTAGGCAGATATTGATTTGGGACTATATTGGGTGGAAGTACAGCCGAAGCACTGCTACTTTGGCGCAGAGATACCACGCAGCAACTCTGTGTGAGTACAGGTCTTATATGGGTCAATCTATCCCGTAAAATAACCATGCGTCATGTTTACAATAATCACTTACTCTGTGGACAGCTGTTTTTATTGGGTCCATTCAGCGTTTTTCCCAGTTGACTTTATCGCACCGGAAAAAAAGTTAAGGATTGCAGGATGGATCAATGCCGAGAAATCATCAGTAGCTGTGACGCAATTGCGGGCACGCTCATCTTGATCTGACACGTTGAGCCTGGTCATCGATGGCAGTACCTTGTCCCACTCGCCACAGCACAGACACTCTATTTCAGTCGGCATAGGTTGGCATATTCCCCCACACTCACACCACCAGTTCGTGTCGGCTCTTATCCTTACGTCCTCAGGCCGTTGAATGATCGCAACCTCCTCCTCCTGTCGTTCTATTTCCAAAGCACGCAGCTTCTCTTCTGAAAACTGTGGTTCGTAGAGGTATGGTTCTGGATCTTGACTGTCTGAGAAGTCATCCTCTTCGTCTCTCACAAAATCCGCCATGTTCATCACCATTCACTGTCTACTATAGGAAAAATAGCCAGCTAATATTCACGCCGGTATGTTGACGGAAGTTGGGGGTTTTCAGGTGCTGCACGCTGCACCCAAGTAGCAGTGCTTCTATATCTGCATAGGAAATTGTCTAGTCTTAATCTGCATTGCTATTTGTACTCGTGAATACGCAGACCACAAGAAGTAATTAGGATGTTTTTTTTTTGTTGTTGGCTCACTTTTACTCACGACATGCTAACCGGCAACAAAGGATTCCATTCACTATGCTAAGCTAAGCTAGCAGTGGCGCTGCCGGACTAAAACAATGCATGCACTGAGACAAAAATGCGTTTGCCCACCTACATAAATATAGAGGAGACGGTGAATAACTCTCTTTCAACAAACAGTGGCATATTCCTTTAAGGCAACAAGATGCTCTTAAACTTAAAGACAGCAAACAACACACTCAACTATCTATAAACTAGGAGTGGGGGAAAAAATCCATTCACGTATGTACGTTTTTTTTTTTACCAATGATTCACCTAAATATTTTCTGTTTATACGCTTCCACCAATTTGGATCACTGCTTGTTTGTGATTGTGTTTCACATATTTATCAGTTACATAGGCTGCTGAAGGTCCAAATACATTTTGTGGTTTTAAAATCTGGCCCAATTGAACTTGTAATTGAATAGCTCCTTGAATAGTTTCCTTAATCAGTCAATGCCTAACATGTGATTTTAAAATTCTGAACCTTATTGACTAACTGACTGACTGAGCTGCATTATATCTGTGTGGAAAAAAATACAAGGACACATTTCAAAAGTGAGTTGTTGACTGAACAACTGTGGACTCCTATCTGTTTAAAAAGCTCCAACTTCACTGGAACCACTACAAACCTTAATGGCCACACATATTATATATGAATTGCAAGTGTCATAATCATTTTGACAGTTCAGGAAAAGGAAGAGAGAGAAGGAAAAGAGGCAGTAGTTTTAACAAAATACACAAACTGTTTACACGAGGGGAATAAAATCATTGTTTTGGGACAAAATCAACAGTAACACTTTACAATAAGGTACACAGAATGTTGAGTAGTTACCAAATGAGGAACAGATGAGGAACTAACTACTAGTGAACCATTAGTTAATGAGTAACTAATCAAATTGTATACAGTAGCTAATGATTAGTTCCTAATTAGTTAATTGAGAAACAGGTGAGGAATAAATCAGGAACAGCTTGATAATTGATGAAACGTAATAAGTACTTTTCTTTTACTTCCTCTTGGAGAACTTCCGCGCGATCACCGAAGGCTTTGCGTCATGTAGATTGTTGTTTGTCATTACTAAGAATTCCTTATGGGGGAGACAGAAACTACACACTATAGATTGAGTGTAAAGTGTTACCAATCTAACATATTGCATATTTTACGCACAACATATTCCTACCTTTTTTAACACGCCTTGGTTAACCTGGAACCACAACCTCTGGAGAACCAGCTCATCCAACCCCTTCACCTGCAACCTCTGATTGGTCGAGAGGAGAGGAGAGAATGTAATTAATGGGCTCATCAGATTATGTGAATCTGCGACATTCAGAAGAACGTTTGACAAATTTATTTTGACATTTTTTCAGCATTCACACGAGAGTACATCAGCATATAGCACTTAACAGTGTATTGGCAATATTGAAAGGGAAAACTATGGTAATGGTGATGCAGGTTCAGTGGTGGTTGGAGTTCCATTGGTCTCCATAGCTGCAGGGTTGTGTGGCGGTGTGGGAGTTTTACTGAAATGGTCCATTTGTGTGACGTCCTGATGTGTTCTTTAACCCCCCAACATAGCACAAGTAGACTTTATATTTCCTCAATTACTGTTTACAGTCAGATCTTTTATAGATCTCGACATTTCCGACCGCAGTTGAAGGCAGCTTTATTTCACGAAGAAAGAGAAAAAGGAAAGAGACGGCGGGACTCTGCTTTGTTGTTACAGGAAACAGTCAGCTGTTACAAAAACTCCTGGGCAGTTCAGTGCTTGTGCTCCGTTTTCTACCCTCATAGTGTTTTAAAACTATCTTGTGGCAGCGATAGAGGCAGGGATGTTTCCTGTTTACTGTACGGACTCTCACACCGCCTCAAAACAGACCGCCAAGTGGCCGGGTTGGCTCAGTGGGTAGAGCAGGCGCACATATACTTGGAGGTTTATGCCTCGACGCAGAGGTCCAGGGTTCAAATCCGACCTGTGACGATTTCCTGCATGTCTTCCCCCTCTCTGTCCCCTTTCTCACCTAGCTGTCCTGTCAATTAAAGGCGGAAAAGCCCAAAAATAATCTTAAAAAAAAAAAAACAGACTACCAAGTCTGATCACCGGTTACATGATTGGCCACCGCAGGGGGACATCAGGTTGCTTTTCTCCAAAAGTTGAATCAGTCTCAACTTTTCGCCGGATCGTCTGATGGCCAACACAGTGAGTCAGTGTGAATGCACGCTCAGGCACATGACAAGCATCAACAAAGGCATCTCCCCCACCATTTTCTCTCAGTCACTGAATCAAGAACATCATTGTGACTTTTACCAATGAGTTGATGTTTGACGGTTTAAAGACTTCCTTCCGATGAACCCTGATGGTGTAGTTGATGGGAAAGTTGTGCTTCTGTAATGCAAAGAAAAAAAAGAGAGAGAAAAAATGAGCATGTGCATTCATAACTCAGAGAGCGGTAATAATAGTTTGTCTTTGAGAAATTGGTTGTGACATTTACCATCGAAACTAGAACATTCAAAAAACTTATTGTGAAATCACAAACATCCAAATAAAAACACAGCAATAACCCATAAATATGTCATGTTCAATTTCCCATCTGGGCCAATCACTGAGACAGTGAGATACATAATTTCCATGAGTTCTGTCAAAATTGGATAATTGGATAATTGTAATTGTTGTTTATTTGTGTCCTGCACATGCAAGTTCAACATGAATTCATAACATTACATACAAACAAAGAAGTTTGTCTTCTCTCAGCATCCAAGATGTTGTACATGTTGTACATTGGCTAATGAGATAGCACTGATCCATTTTGTGCAGTTTGTTTGGACAATTATTAACTTAGAATGAAAATGTAAAGGGTCACTCCACCAATTTTACACAACAAGGTCAGTTTTTTTTTTTTTTAACTGGGAGTACTACTCAGCCTGTGGAAACGGTTCTATAATGTCTTCTGCCACTCTGGTGGAGCTTTGTAAAGTGATATAGTGATGTCATTAGGGTCATCTCAACTTGGGCTTGGGTACTAAACATTTTTAACAGAGACTGGGGGCGTAGAGTTCTAAAGACGTGGCAGAGAGGGAAAGACACGAGTTGCATTATGGGAATTGTAGGAGCAAGTGTTTATGGAGCCTGTGCCAAATTAGTAACCAAAAGTCAGGATATGTCAGCAACCATTATTTTTAAATTTTGTTCCCAAACTTTATGGAATTTGACTGAATAACTGAGTACCCTTTGGTGGAAAATATCTTGCTGTTATCACTGTTGCTGTCTCCGAGTATTGTCTAGTTGGCTGGGGCCGGTCAAAAGTCATTCTGGGAATAGCAGGAAGTCAGAGGTGGACAGAGCTTCTAAAAATGACCCCTAGAACACACCGAACTTCGTACACGGGTGATGATATTTCTAATGTGTTTATTTGAGGGGGAAATCTGCTTGCTTGCTTCCACGTTGACTGAGACCTGCTTGCAAACATGCCATCATTCTCTCACCATGTACCGTCGCCTGTGGCTGAGGCTGTCGTTGAGCGTCTTCAAGGGTGTGCACATGCTGGCTGGTGTCGGGGCCACCCGAACAGGTGATAGCAGAAACAGGCCTACAGAAACCACAAAGCATGCGATTATTTGCGTTGCCATTTTTAAAGATTATTTTTTGTCTTTATTGAATAGGACAGCTTAAAACAGGAAAGTGGGAGAGAGAGGGGATGATATGTGGCAAAGGGCCTTGGGTCGGAATTGAAACCAGGCCGCTGCGGTAAGGACTGATCCTTGGTACATGGGGTGCACGCTCAACCAGGTGAGCTATCAGGGCGCCCCTGCATTGCCATTTTATTCTTACTTTTCACACTGTCCACCAGGGATGTCCCGATCAAGTGTGTATAAAGAATACAGTCAAAGTACAGTTGAAACACATTTACATTTCACATATTCATGCATGCTGGCAAACATACATTGACTTCTGTCAATCCAACAATCAGATAACTGTCATTAGTATGGATCTTTGTCAGAATATTTATACCAATTTCTTTTTTTCGTTGAGCCTTTATTTTACTTACACTCAATTGGCAAAATATACTAACATCAGGAGTAGATGGCATTTGAATACATAAATAGGAAAAAAAAACAGAAACAGTTAAGACATTAATCAAAGACAGGCCAATCTTTTTTTTTGAAAACCCAAGAATCATACTGTAGGTACAAATATGTGTTTTATGTATTCACGTCCTTAACATGTTCACTGAGCACTGATAATTGTTTTTAAACATTCATTTCTAATCTCAACT
Source organism: Sander lucioperca (assembly GCF_008315115.2). Lineage (NCBI taxonomy): Eukaryota > Metazoa > Chordata > Actinopteri > Perciformes > Percidae > Sander > Sander lucioperca. Next base: position 24,917,861 of record NC_050179.1, on the reverse strand, counting down.
AGTATAATCTCAACCAGTGCAAATCTATCTAATATCTCTTGAGGATATTTCAGTCTGGACCAAAGTAGAGGAGCAACCAACCAACATCCCTGGCTGAATATATCTGAATCTAGGCCCAGGTCCAGTCTAGGGCCTTTAGAGACCCAAACCAGGTCTCCATCCAGCCTCCAGCTCTTCAGGTGTGGATCAAACTTGAGGTAGGGGAATCCCTGTATAGGTTCAAAGGGGTTTCTACTAGCTGACGCCAGGGTCTGATCGCCAAAGATACTTTCTATTCCCCCCCTTAGCAATTACTGTAGTGCATTTTCTAACAAATAAAAGCATGTGAGGACGTTCTATTATTCCTTTACACCATACTGGTAAAAATGTAAACTGACAGAAATTAATGTATCTACAAAAAAATGAATCAAGACCAGATGGCCTCCAGATGGTCAGGGGTATTTTTAAAGACTAATCTTTGTGTAAATCACAACTAGTGACTGGGTCAGACTCTTGAAAGATAGTCACTCAATGCACCTCCAACCCCCAGAGGCCGTATCTATCACTTTAAGGAATGGTGTCAGAGAGCTCTAAACTTGAACTACAGTTAAAAATTCACGACAAGGAGTCCCAGATCAGGGGTGATTTAGGTAAGCCACACAACATACAGTGGTCTATAGCGTGATGTACTCATGCTAAAAATCTTGCATTGGTTATGACATTATACATTTATCACATTTCTGTCATTCTGACATTAGGAGGCAGTTACAATAGTAGTAGTATTATTTCTCAACAATAATGGAAAACCTACGGAAATTTGGTTGGTTGTCAAGACTAGAGTACTGAGGATGCTCTCTGTGTCCCATCCAAGGTTAGATTACCAATTGGGCAAAGTTGGTATGCAACTACCCCAGGCTCAAGACCCCCTAACCCTGAAAGCCCTAGGTTTATAGTGTGTCAATTGGTTTGTGGCAATTAATCAGTTGCAAATATATTTGAGAATTTGCTAAACTTAAGCCTTAAAATCGACTGAGTGCTAGACAATAGAGTACATAAACAATACACAGAGTGGGAGGAATGGTGGGATCAATAGCGGATCAATTTGGCTATGGTCCCTTCAATGATACCATCAACTAGGAAGTCTGCTAGTTCCTGCTAATGGTGATTTGTTGGTCTACAATGTTCCCGCATTCAGTAGTAGTTAAATTATTTAAGCTGCAAAACATCATTAATAGCGTAATAGTACTGATTAATTAGGGCCCTGAAACACAAAGCCAACCTCAGAGAACTAGCACTGACAATTAAAAGAGCATTCCACCAATTTAGCATTACACTCCTATACCTATAACCTTGTCTGTCTCATGATGGACAGTTTTTTATAGTATGGAAATCGATGCAGCAGAATCAGAGATCAAAGCCTGGCTCCTACATTAGCCACAATGCAACTCACCCACCAACAGTTGGAGATTCAGGTGTTATGATAGTAGCAGCTAATGTAGCCTCGAGCCGGGAACCACAAACAGAGATGAGGAGCCGGCTAGAGAAATCTGGTAAGCTTCCTTCTTTCTAACTTCGCACTTCCAGATCCTTTCTTCTTCTTCTTCAGCCCCAACTGACACAGACTGAAGTGACGTCACTCAAGGCAACATCTGTATCCTCTGAAGCCACAAATGGATTTATATAACGTTTTTATACATGCATACTCAGCAAGACCTGTAAACAGACATTGATGTGTAAATGTGGTGGAACTGGCCTTTAACGTGGCTTCACCTCTTTTGTTAAAAGTTGCACTTGAACACACTGTAAACACTACAGCTAATAGCCAGCTAGCCACCAACAGATATGAACATTCTGCGCAGTGTGAGAGGTCAAAACTAGTCAGTAACTAGTCCTAATACAGAAACATCACAGAAAGACAAACATAACATAACTAGCCAACCATACCTTATGCCATTATATTTCCATTTAAATCCTTGAAATACAGCCTTGACATGTCTTACACAATTTTCAATTGGCACTATAAAGTTTTGTTTTAAGAACAGGTGGATGCATACAATAAGCAAGGATGAGCTGCCTGTCATATACCTCTTTGTCTTTGATGGCCTCCATCACCAATGCTTCAATCTCCTCAATTAAAGGAATGCTTTACCCTCAAAATGACCATTTGTATATCAATTACTAACAGAGTTTTGCCTTGAATTCATAAAGACAACTTTATTTTTGTCGCATTCCTCCACCATGAATGGAGAATCAAAAAAACAGAGAAAGGCCATGTTGAAGAGATGAATTATGGCCAAGATGAATTACGTAGAAACCTTAAAGCTATAGTGCATAGTTTATGTCGCCCCCTTGGGGAATTCTAAGTAATGATAACAACACTGTCGGCGCGTCCACATGATACAAGCCTTCCGTGATCGCGCACGCCCCCACCCCTCCTCCACGCAGTTGCAAATAGCCAAGAAGGACATGGAGGATTAAAAAAAACATGATGGACTCTTCAGAAGAGGTCATTATCTTCACTTGGGTTTCTGTGCGGGAAAGTCACCGGACGACACAATCTTTTGAACATAAAGAGTTGTGTGGAGCTGATAGTCTTAAAACAGCTTTGTAGCAACTCATTTGGCAATGGCTTGAATGTAACGGACGTTCATTAACTCATTAAGTAGTAGCTTGTAGCTGTACTAGCTACCACTCTATTAAACCTATTGCACCAAGATTACATACAATCTGCAAGACTCATAGGTCAGATTTATCTGGGATCTACTTTTCCATTCAACCAAAACGTTGCTGCATATTCATGTTTAACAAAACAACAGCAGCAACAACTTTTTAAACCAAAGCAGAAGCTTCTACAGATGTGACAGATTTTCACATAGAAAATTGAATAGAATAATAAACAGAAACCACCTTTACTGTCTGAACTGGATATGAAATCCACTAGCCCTCACTAAAGTATTCCAGTTTCTATAAAAAGAACCACATGTTCTTTTGAATGTACTACACATGTGTAACAGTCACAAAGAAATCACTGGTTGAATGCTGTTTCAAAATAGTTCTGTAGTCATGTTTTAATATTTTTTATTCAATCTAGCATGTTTTATTCCATGTAGACATTTCTTAATTTAATCTTGCATATGTTATCTAATTTTATTAATTCCTTGAATTGATCTTGCATGTGTTTTTCAATGGGAGGTCTTATACAGCACTCTTGATTTGCTGTGTAATGACTGGCTGCAGACTGTCCGTGCGTTCATGGACATCGGAAAAACGTTTTTCCGAGTCCAACGTCATCATTCACGTCCCTTCCTGTGGGAATCAGAGGTGGGAAACTCGGGCCAGATTTTGCTAACCGAGTTTCCCAGTTGGTGACGCGTTGTTGACAACTGACGTTTGATGTAGGCGAATTTGGTTCACTGAACATATTTCAATGACAATAAACTGTTTATTGTGGACAAACGCCTCTGCTGAGAAACATACACAGACATAACATGTTTCAAATTATTCATAAATAGGCCTATGTATGAAAAAAAACAACAAAACCTTATCTGTGTCCTTTCCCGTTCGTTGTCCTGCAGATAACACAAACAAACACCTGTCCATGTGCTGCTTTATGCTGTATGCTCGCATAAGAAAACAGCAGCAAATTATTGTGGCCTCCATGTTTTCACCAGGTTTTCACACACTTGATGCTCCCACTGACATATATAAGGATGCTCCTAGGCTACGCCCAACAGTTGGTGGCAGTCATGCAACAAGTTGTTATGCCAAACGCCAATATAACAGAAGAAGAAGAACACGCATCCCGACCATCCTAACCATGTGAACGCTGGTAGTCAGAAAAACAACGTAATCACGGGGGCGGTCCTTGTCATTCCGAGGTGGCATGAACACGCCATGTGAGAATGTGTCTTATGTTAATTTGATTATCTGTTGCAGGTGCACTGGCTGGGCTCCTGTATAAACTGGTTTGGCGAGTTGGAAAGAAGAAGCATTCGGGATTCTGCTCAGCACGGGTGAAAGTGTACACAATATAGTTGCAAATAGTTGTAATACTTCTCATCACAACTAGTTTTATCTTCTGTCTTGAGATATATGCCTTAAGACTAGCCTTTGGTTAAACATCTACAGGTGGGAGAGTGAAAGTGCTACTACACTATCTGGAAGTCTATGTGTAAAGCGTTTGAAAAAAACCTGTTTGATTAGAATCAGATTCGATTAGTTAGCATTAAACTGAACTGTTTTCATATGTGCGCTTGTAGAGTTGATCATGCTGACTGCCAAATAACTTGTGACCTATTCAGGTAAAAGATGCAGGGAGAGTCTGCATTCAGCACATTTGTACACATGCAAACGTGTGTGTGTGTGTGTGTGTGTGTGTGTGTGTGTGTGTGTGTGTGTGTGTGTGTGTGTGTCTGTCTCATTTGTACTGTACAACCTAAGATTATTTACATTTTTTTGTTAGTGTTGTTAATTGAGTGAGCTTTTCATTGTGTGTTGTGTGCTAAACAGGTTTTTCTTAGTGTAGTAGACAGCAATTGCGTAAGTTTCATTTCAACTTTGGGGGGGGCTGATGTGTCATCTGTAGAAAACTGTCAAATCATCCACCCTACATGCTAAAAGAGTCATAATTCTCTTTTGTCTTTGGCCCATGGTTAATGACCGCATGGGGCACACGGGGTGGGTAAGCGATTGACCCCCCTGAGGTAGTGCATCTGAGTTCCTCGAGTGGTGTCCTGTGTGTCACAGGAGTTGAAACTAAGTTCCTCTGATTTGCACATAGAAGACTATCTCCTGTTAGGGTTTTCAATCAACCACAACCATTTATGGAATCTGTGTTTGTCAAAAACCTCTATTTGTGGGTCTGTGGGTAATTCATGTTTCTGCATTCTCCACATTCCCACTAAAAAAACATTTACACTAAACAAATCCACCTCCAACTTAACAAACCCGTCATACACATGAAGCTTAGTGGATGTTCAGTCAGGAAGACTCTCACTCATCCACACTTTCTCTCTGTGTCTCGCTCTCTCGCTTCTACTCAATCAGCTCACTATAAGCGTTAACTCTTTCAGTTAAAGGTGCTCTAAGCTACCTGTCCCTTGAACACACTGTAAAAAAAATGCGGTCTCTGTAGACAGCCCAGGCTCCACAAACGCCAACAAAAACAAGCTGTGCCAAGTGGGGGTTGGGGGGGTTAGTGCACGGAAGCACGGAAGGGAAGGAGAGGGGACGGGATGAGGAGGAGGGAGGGGCGCTTAGAGCACCTTTAAACCAATCAGATTTTGACGCAATCTTTTTGAGCCAACCATATCGTTGCTATCCAACTTTAAAAAGGTTCCTTTGTCTGCTCTCCTGATTGAAATACACATCTGGCAGGAAACTTGACTCTATAATAAGTCAGGTCAGACAGTGAGTGCACTTGACGTTTACCAAGCTGCTTGTGATTCTATATCTGCAGAGGAAACCCACAGAAACCAATCATAGTGGGGTAGAAATGTATGGGTCTCCACAATTGCAAAACAGTCCTTCACAAAACATATTTTCCCATATATGTGGTTCTGCAGTGTAAACATCTTATTCGTGATGCAGAACATAGATACCGAGCTACACTGTCGCAGTCACATGTATTTTATCACTAAATCACACCAATATATTCCATAGGATCTGCTGAACCATAAATGCACACTCCTAAAACTCTTTGCTCTTTCTCTACACACATACAGTAACCCCAGCACTCGTCAATGCTTCTTTTTTTACCATGACATGAGAGTATTTAGAGTAACATGCATGTAAATATATTCAGTGATGTCACATTGGCACAGTGTAGACTTTATGTGTCAGTCCGAAAAATTTAAATGCCAAAACACTTTTGCTGGTATTGTTATATCAACAGATGTTCAATATGCATTATGTGAGCACATTTCAACACACTATTTCCATTATATTTGCCCAATATGGAACATTTGAAACTTTAAACCTCATTATCATTGTTCTGCACTAAAATACAATACTTTTACTTTGCTCCCTCTTAAATTCTGATTAACACTTGTGCTCAAGGTTTACCACATGGCCTGATTTTATATATTATATCTGCATTTCAGATTATCAAAGATGTTCAATGTAAAGCTCCAACAAAGAGTGAATTACAGTTGGTTTAAAAAACATTTTAATAGCTGCTAATGTTTAATGTATGATGCTTGACCATCTATCTACACACCAACAATATGTCAGTGCTTGCAGTTAAGTATAATCTCCTCATGTTTCCACAAGTCTCCTCTTGCTTCTGGCAAACACTGAGATGAAACCAAAGACTCAACTTTTTCACCCTTTTCATTTTTACTATCACTCATCTTGTTCAGGGCTGCGGCACATTTGGATCCTATCACAGCAGAGGCAGGAAAAACACACTGGTCAGGTCACCAGTATATAACACACAAAGACCGAAAAAACACATTCACACTTATGTTACTGTAACATAATGGGCAGATTAGAGTTTCCAGTTCAACTAATATGCATTACTTTGGACTGTGGAAGGAAACATTTGTAAATACACAAGGAGAAAATGCAATCCCAAAAAGCCCCAGTCAGATCCGGTCTGGTTTGAACCCAGGACCTTTTTGCTGTGAGGCAACTACACGTCAGCAAAATGAAAGAATGAAAATACCAAAATTAATATACTATATACAGAGTTGGTGATTGTTGGAACAGACTAACAAAGACGGTTGTGGTGGCAGTTGTTATGTTTGATTTTGTTTCTGTCGAGTAGTGTTTTTTGCGATAAGTTAACAAGGCAATTAGGCTAGTCTTTTCAGAAGGTGTACGGTTGTATTTCTGTTTTAAGGAAAATAGGTGTAAGAATTTTTCTTTCTTTCTCTCTACATTATGTGAGTTTATTGGATGTGAGTCACTTTACTGTAATGCAGCCTTTTAAAATCAGAAAAGGAAACACCATATTATGATATTACGATATCCAAATTTTAGGACGATATCTAGTCTCATATCACAATATTGATATAATATAGATATTTTTCCCAGCCCTAGCCTTAATTAAAAGCACAATGTGTCCATGAGTGGTCCATGTTTTGCTTAGGGGGAAAACAAATTCTTGATTCGTTCTCTTTTGCACTGCACATTACCATCACAAAGCATGCCTGAGTAACAAGACTGCCAGGCTACAGTACATTGACAATTCACACAGTAGATGACATGTGAGCTGTCAGTTATCTGCTGCAACCCATCTGTCTTCATTGTCTCTACAGAAGGCCATGCTTTACCCAGAGCTTATTATCAGAATAACTTTCTCTGGTATTGTTTAGATTGTTTCAATTTTCCCACACAAGTTTAAAGACGTATAGCTGAACATGGTCATGCATGTGTAGGTTTAAAAAGTTGTACTGTGATTGGGAAATATGCTAAAATTCTCTTTGTACAGTACTGTGTTCTGGCATAACTGCAGGGACATCTGTAGCAAATACATAACAGATGTCCAACTGCGTTTGTAGTAAACTGATTGTTGCCTTGGCATTTGAAATCAATCATCAGTAAAGTGATCGAAGTATACTGTGTCTGCATGTTTTCCCTGGCTGTAATGCTTTGATGGTAAGGTACTGTGGAATTTGGAAGTATGTCACATTTAGAATATTGAACAGAAAATGTATTATGGCGTTTATGAGCCAAAGTACAGTATATACTCAATGCCAGTGTAGTTTGACATGTATTTGGTATGAAACACTGGTTTGTTCATAAATTTAGACATAGTTAATACATCTTCCCAGAGTGCTGTTTTTCTTCACTTGAAGACTGTCCCGTTGTTCATTCACATCTACATCCACGCATTTCTATCTACGTCCTTATTTTTTTAGTCTTGTCTCCCGGAAAATAATTTGTCAAAGTTTGTTTTTTTCACGACCGGTCCCTGATTTTACGTACAATACCTGTTTGGAAACCCTTACTTTTAAAATTATTTTATTGTAGAAAAAAACTGGTAGCTCTCCAGATGCTAACGCAGCTTTGTACAACTTTCATGTGACTGGTGAAGAAGACAAGGGAGCAACTCCAGTCTGACTGCACGGGAGATAAATAGATCTTCATTCTGATTATCTAATCATCTGCAGGTACAGGGTCATACAAGTATCAAGATGTGAGGAATAGGTTTAGAAAGGTCAACACTAGGAAGGCAGCAGGACTTGTGTTCTTAGAGCCTGCTCCGACCACCTCTCCCTCCCCCAGTCTGTTAATCCCCTTGCTATCAACAGTCTCAGAAACCTCATCCCAGCTGTCTAAATGACTACTGGCCAGTAGCTCTGACCCCTGTGGTGATGAAGTGTTTTGAGGGACCCGCTGCAGTTTGCATACCGCTCCACACTGCCCTGGCCCACATGAACATCGGATGGGGGGGGGGGGGCTTGTCACAAAGCTTGAAGACCTTGGACTCAACTCCACCATGCACAGCTGGATGTTACACAAAAAATGTGTAAGATGCTGACAAAATCTAAATCAAGCATGTCAAAGTTGTTGTACCCATGGCAGGGTTTCACAATGATTTAAACCGGAAGTGAACACACCTGTATCAATAGACAATTAGTGATGACACATGTCATGTGTAGAGACAGAATATGTACACTTCAATGATAGACCCCTGTGGGTGAAACCCTTTGAATTACCTATGGGAAATAACTTAGTCTAGTAACTTGTCGTGAGGGAAGCCCACTATAGAGAACTTAATTTGTTCCAGAATCTCAGCCAGCCCACTTTTGCCTTTTGTCTTTACGATAGCAATTTATCTTAGAATGGAAATTGTTGTCTTATCTAGAAACATCCAGAAGTCTTACATGTTTAATATCTATAAATACATACAATATATAAATAATAAACTGAACATTGCAGTGTGAAATATTGCTGTTCCTAATTTACAGACCGCACTAATGATTCACAAAAGTCCTCAACAATTTTTCAATAATACATTAGCCTATCTAAGAGGGGAGTGCGATATGATAATATTAGATCGTGAAAATGTCTCCAGGATCTGCATTTACAGTGATGATCGTTATTGTCATGTTACAGTGCACATTCTATCAGTTGCAGTTCTATGGCTCCACTGTAACCCCTGCATATAGTGGTGCAGCGCTGCTCCTAAATGATTAGAGTGCTGCTATATAAAAAATCTTCCCCAAAGCAAAAAAACTCCCTATCTCTACTTTAAGAAGTCAGAGTCGGGGATGAGCGAGGATTATAGATCCAACAACCCCAGACATTGTCACTGTTAAGGCAGTTACACACCAACCAGACGGCCGACCGTTGGCAGAAAAAGCAGTTGGACTGATCAGTCTCCCCGAGTTGGTCAAAAAAGTACCTCGGAACACACCAAAGCGACGAGACATAATACGTCTCCATAACAGCAGGCGGCGCTAATCTGTATTGTCGCCCAAAAAATGAAATCCGGCAGCTGATTGGACGAACGTGTCACATAGGTTTTGTTTTCCCCCTGGAAATTCAGAGACAGACTGTCGTGGCGGCTTGTTCAGAATACTATCTCATATTGTACTAAAATAGTTCACTGAAACGTGTTTCTGAAAACATTTTAAGCGAGAAATAGGCCATGTAGTTGCTGAATCTGTCTTCATTTCAGATCGACAAAGGTCAGTTTAAAAGATTTTCGTCAGATTTTGAGAGGCTTAGTCACGCTCATTCCGCTCCCCGTTTCCAGGTGAGTCCCGACTGCCCTGTCTCCGACTGAGCATGTCAGGTCGGCCAAAATGAAGGTCGACAGCCCCTCGGACGGACGACGGCACGGAACACACCGAATAGACTCCAGTCACCGACCTCGCCTGATTATCAGCCCAGTGTGTAGCTGCCATTAAGCAGTCTGTTATTAGTTATCGGTCGTGTCAAAGCTTGTGTTTCACCGAGTGCAGGGCTTAGCTTTTCCACATGGAGCGGAGGAGAGACAGGTGAAGTGAAGATAACATTGTCGGTAGCATAGTTTGAGCACTGCGCCGCACTTCATTTGAAAAATAGCCTTTTTAAATGCTGGTCATATGGTAATGAATAAATAAGGAAAGAATTTCTGTGTGCTGTGATGAATTTGGCATGCAGTTAACACACCAGTCATAATTTTTACAATTTAGTTATAATGACAACTCAACTCCTGGCATTTTCTCCTGGTGTTCTTCACCACTGTTTTGGAAGAAGGAAATAACAGGAGTAAGAGATGAACCAGCTTTAAAAGTGACATATTTTGTGCTGTGCGGTGGATCTAATTGCCGATGTTAAGAGTAGTTTAAGGGGAATTCAAAAAGTAAAAAAATCGTGATATGATATTTTGGCCACATCGCCCAACCCGACATGTAAACACATAATGTAATCTGAAAACTGCTGCCCTGATTAAAAAAACAATGCAACTGATCTCAGCTGGTATTCTGTCTGGAATGGAGTGGAATGGACATTTCTAAGTGACCCCAAACTTTTGACCGGTAGTGTATGTGCCTTGCAATAAAGTTGTGCTGTTAAACTAACAGTGTTTGACAGTGTTTACAATTATATCAACTGCTGCCAAAACAGATTAAAGCAATAATCTGTTGTAGCCACTGACCAGACTGCAACAGAGCACAGACAAATTCCGGCCACTGCGCACACACACGCACGTGCGTGCGCGCACACACACATACACACACACACACACACACACACACAGATGTGCAGATGTCCCTTACCCAAAAGGCCTCCCAGCAAGTAGACTGAGGTGGACAGTTGGACCATACTCTTGAGCTTAAGTCCTCAGATCCACAGTGCTTAAACTCAGCACACACACACACACAACACTGGTGTCTGAAACTCTTCAGTGTGTTCGGTGGGATACACATGGGTTGTTGGGCTTCAGGTCTTTATGGCATTGTTGAGCATCTTTGGAAAATGCCAGCAGAGACAGATGCTGGTTTTTATGGCTCTTGGATTTCTGTTGCTCCCTGCTGTGAAAATCTGAAAACAAGTGAGAAAAGTCAGTCAGGAAGCCAAATAGGGAAATAAGGAATCTATCAAACAGATGGGGGGGGGATTGGCAGTCAACCCCACTGATGAGTTAAAGCCTGATAAGTCTTCAAATAAAAATATCCACATATTTTGATTTGCTCGTAATCTCACACCTGTAACAGAATGCTTGGTTTTGTACGTGAAGATGGTATGCATGGTATCAACTTCATTCTGCACTTCCCACGCCGTACCAGCCTCCGACTCACACTACAGCATCTGACCTGGACACATGCACTGATGTACAGTATTTTGATGGTATTTTTTTTTTTCTTTTAGAGGGGAATCTATTCCATTTTAAATGTTTGCCTCTTCAGTAGGGCTGGGTACCAAACTTTGATACTTTTAGGCACCGAACGAATTGCCTCCAAAGTATCGAGTATCGAAAAATTCCTTGTCATTCAATCCCACATTTCAATACCTAAGGAGTAAATCTCATCAGGTGAGCCAATGAGCATGCAGCATGGTTGTACCTAGATCTAATAATGCTGTTGATTGGCTGTCTAATGTTACACGTCATAGAGAAATGCAGGAAAAACTCTATGTTACGCACAGAGACGGGCTCACGTGTGTGTTAGGCATGGGCCGGTTAACAGTTTCAAGGTATACCCTGGTTCGAAAAAGTCAAAGTTTTAAAGCCACTAAAATTTTCCGTCATACCATTCCTGTGGTATGAGCTGTTGTTTTATGAGTCATCGAGGACAGAAAGTGCAGTTTAGAAATCCCTCTCCCTGCCAGTGTGCAGTGTCTAAAAATAAAATATATTGTGTTCAATGGGGGGAAAATGTTTTCTTTTTACCCAGGCATTTCAAAATAATACATTTTAAAGCTGTAATTGCAATACCGTGAAACCATGAGAATTTTGCTGAAGGTTATCATACCGTCAGAATCTCATACCGGCCCGTGCCTAGTGTATGTGTTGTCAGATTTTGAGAGGCATGACTACAGTGTGCGTCATATAGGTGTAAAGGAGATGAAAAAAAGTACAGTAATGTGTAATGGTGTTATCTCTTTTTGTTAAAATGGATTTTGATAAAAAAAAAAATTGGTACGAATAAAAGTATCACTCAGGAACCGGTATCAAATTGACGGTATCGGCACCAGTATCGGTATCGAAACATTTTGAACGATACCCAGCCCTACTCTTCAGATAATTCTTTATAGGTCAAAGGACACTTTCAGGTCGTTTGGTCTAGCTTTTTGTTCACTCATTCATCACATCCAGCATCTTTGATTCTGATGAAATATGGGGATATCATGCATCTCACCAATGTTTAAAAGCCCATTGTGAAAAAACAACACTGAAAAGTGCACACTGCATTTACAGATTTAGGATATGTGACAATTCCCAATACCCAAGGTATAGTTGTTCAAAAGCATCAACATCACTTGAATGAACTTTTAACAAAGGGCAATGTTACCTGAAATTTAGTTTATAGAATTTTAGGATCTTTGCAAACTGATAAAGATATGATATGTTAAATATGAGATGGCTCACTGAGTATGAGGATTATAGGGGCTGCCACTAACACTTTTTTAGATATATATATATATATATATTATATATATATATATTATATATATATATATATATAGTGATTGTTTTTAGCCATGCTAGTGGCCCGGCTCTGAGGATGAAGGACTGTCAGAGGATCGGGAAAGTTGGTCTACTACTTGAGTGCAGACTGAAATGATAACTATTGGATAGATTTCCATGTCATGTTCTTCATTAAATTGCAATAACTTTGATCCCCTGACTTTTCCTCTAGCACTACCATCAGGTTTAACTTATTATAACATGTGTAACTGATCAACATGTTTGATGATTAGTATGATCCACTGACAAGAAATAACCTTTTTGTCTGACCTTACCTGGCTTTTGACCAAATAGCATGGCTCGCTGTGAGTCAAATAGTCATTAAAATGACAGAAAAATCGGAGCTAAAGTAGCACAAACTAAAATGCATAACAGCAGAATGACAGATTTGATCAGCTACAATCGGCAGGGAGTCCTGCCACTTTCTCTGGAAACTTGTTATATAACTAGTTAGGGAGAGAATCCACCTCAGAATGTATTTCTCTGTATTACAGATCAAAATGTGTAAAGGTGAACAAGCGATGAATCAAAGATGAAAGAAGAAAAAACGGAACGAAAAGGAATGTTGAGCAACCAACACAAACTTTTCTTTATAACATGTTGTGGAGATCAGCTAACAGCTACATAAACGTCATCAATTGGTTTTGATGTTGCAATGATTAAAGTAGTTTTTGGCATCACTAGGTAACTTTAGCAGTCACAGAGGCAGTTACAGAGGTAAACTGTTCTCCTGTCAAAGTGAAGATTTGGAAAAGGTTAGAGGAATGTGGGGAATCAGTAACATATATCAGTGTTTCCTCTTCATTCAATCAGTCACGGTGGCCTACCACGCCTGATTGTTCATTCCTTATGCATATTATTGCCTTAAGTATCATTATTTGTCAGCAGTAATGTTGTCACTCAAACAGCATTGTCATTCATACTAAGTGCATGTGCTTTGACATGAATGTGCTGTAATGTAAAAACAACTGCAGGCCTTTACTGTGAAAGTGGAATTGTTACACCCTGTATAGTCTATTGGCATTTTTTCCATTACTACATTAGGTACTTTTTTAGTACCACCTCCATCCAGGTTCCAAGGTTCCAAGGCTCAACTTTGGAAATGGTTAATAACTCGGAAGTTTATATCTGTAGATTGTCATATAATGTGTCCATGCAAATGTGGCTATATACCTTTAAGGGCATTCTGCTACGTCCCTAGGCACGTACGCACATGGCTCCCCTAACGTAAGACTCACGTGGTTGTGGAGAGTTAAGTTTTACCTCTTGCCTGTATGTTACCTGCACGTTTGCTTAACAATACAAAGTATTCATTGAAGTCTAAGACTCGTGTGGACATTTGAATTCTTCACATAGATCAAAAATGGTTGCTGCATTACTATAACCTCCTTTATAGAAGGCTATGGTAACTTATTATGAAAGCCAGAAGTTCATCTTCAAATAAATACAGTTGATTATAAAGATGAAAATGACTTATGGACTAGTATTGCCTTGACTCCAGTGGTGCTTTTTGACCCTTTTTAAAAATGATATCATTTTTTTTTTTAAATCAATTTTAGAGTTTGTGAACTTGTCTGTTAGTGACAGACAATTACACGTTCAAAGAAACAGGTTTAATATCCCGTGTCGCTGTTGCCAATGCTATGCACCTGTAACCCAGTCAAGGAATTTTTTTATTTTTTATTTATTTATTGTTTACACCTCATTATCATTTCATTTGATTCTGGTAGTCCATAAAGAGACTTTGTAGTTTTTTCATATGTTCAATATTTTGCATTTATCCTCTGTTATAATAAATACATATATTCATTGTTATCCAGTGAAATTACTGATTTAGCAGGGGGGGGTTAACACTTTTGCAAGGCACTATATCTGTGTCACATTCTCATTCGGGGCTGAGCCCCCCTAAAGGTCTGATCCTAGAATTGCCCCTGCTTGACTCTAATGAAAATGTATGTGAGATGTTTGGAATAACATATAATCGAATCACTCATTGCTATCATTATTTATATTCCTTTTAAAATGATCTTTTAGCCCAACAGAATGTAAGTCCTCAGTAAACTTTGAAATTCAGTGGAAACTCCTGAAGGCATCAAGCCACTGTTTAGTGACAACTGGTTTTGTGGGATAATATAAACTAGTTAACACTTTGTTTGGGTATTGTTGCAATGAACAGTGGTGACAGTTGGCCCCCACAATAGTGTGTTTGCAGTGTAATGTTGTGTGTACCCTGCAGGTTCGTGGAACCTTCCCAGAGCCAAAAAATTGTTCTGCTGAAATATATATAACATGTATAAAGCTTATTGAAAATGGGAGCAACTGCACTGGCTGGATATTGTTTTACACACACTCAAACGCGGTCAGTCCTTATGTTTAGAAAACTTGTTTTACTTCAGACTTCTTCACAGCACACATGGGCAACTCTGAAGGAAAACTTGTGCACCGCAAACGGAAAATCACTGGTCAAGGCTTTGGTTTTTCTAACAAAACGCTGGTACGCTTTAATCAGTGCTCCCCGGTCCATATATAGACCGTAGGTTTGTCCTATCACATTCGGCACATAGAAAATCTTGCACCTTCTGATGAACTACGAGGTCATTTTAGATGTAAGTCAAGCAGCAGAAAGATCAAAAAAGACAGTCAAGATTGATGTATGCATTTCACACAGTCAGAAAGGCGCTAAGTCAACGCTGTGATCTTGTGGCTGGCTGTGGTTGGTTGTGCTGTTGTACTGGAATGCATTATATTTAAAGGTGTTTTGCAATATTTCTCTAACCCCGTTAGGTGAAATATTAGAAACATCTCAGGGAGTGCAGAGGCATTCTCCATACGATTCAAAGACTTGCAGAGAGGCAGAGCCAGCGCATGCTTTCTGTCTTGTCGTCAATAAAACGTTACAACCTCAAGTAAATTTCAGCAAAAAGCTCAGGAGTGA
Organism: Sander lucioperca; assembly: GCF_008315115.2. Lineage (NCBI taxonomy): Eukaryota > Metazoa > Chordata > Actinopteri > Perciformes > Percidae > Sander > Sander lucioperca. The sequence continues at coordinate 24,902,325 of NC_050179.1, read as the reverse complement.
TTCTGATGAAATACACAGGAACATGCTGTATAAGCACTGGTGAGTCACTGATTTGACACACTCACTCAAACATAAAGTGCCTATTTTGGGAGAGAAAGTTTATGTTACACAATTCAACTCAACGTACTGATGACGTGTCAATGGTATTCTTCATAGCTAATTAAAAAGAGGTTTAAACATGTCTCAGTATTCACTTCTATTTACCCAGACAATAAACTATGTATGATGAGTCATTCCTTCCTTCTCTGTTTCCCTCTCTCCCTCTTTTATTTCTGTTTTTCCTCTCTTCAAATCGTTACTTGCCTCCTCATCTCTTCCTCCCTTGCTCGCCCTCTTCATCTAGCTTTTGCCAAACTCATTCCAGCGCTTCACAGCTGCACGTCACACCCTTAGTAAGTAGTCAGCTGACTAACTTGATGACTTCTTGGGTGGGTGAATTGGCCACTAGCGCTCAAGTCATCGTGGCAGGCAGCCAAGCTGCAGGGATCAACGAATGACTGAACCCAACTGTTGGTTTCACAGCCGGCTAAAAAATGGAACAGTGTGTAAGTTGTAAGTACAGCATGCGTTGGTCACATGTAGGCAAAGTAAACGTGACAAGAAATAACAATAGTTTTGTGTAAATGCAGCTTTAGAGGCAGTGTGTCAGGCAGTTTCTTTTCTAAAGTGTCCCATTTAAAACCCTATGTTAAAGAATGGGGTTGTTCCTTTAAGATTATTTTTTGGGGCTTTTTTCCATTTATTTCACAGTGACAGTGGATAGACAGGAAAGAGATGGGGGATGACACCTAGCAAAGGGCCGCAAGTTGGATTCGAACCCTGGCCGCTGCAAAGGACTCAGCCTACATGGGCCGCACGCTCTTACTGGGTGAGACAGCCCATTCCAAGACTCCCCTGATCCATGGTGCGGCCCCAATCCTGACTTTGCCTGTAATGCTCAGCAACTAAGCATAACAATGACTCATTTTGAAAGACTCGACATTGATACATTAGCATGGAGATAGGGCTGTGCAGTGCAATTAATCAAATTATGATCACGATATTGATTTTGGCTCCTAACGATCAAAGAAACAATGTAATCTAGAATTATTATTTTTTTTTTTTTTTGCAAGTAAACTCTTATTTTGTCTAGTGTTCTGAAGGGGAATTGAAAATGTTCAAATGGGAAAAGTATTAAGGGAAATTTCACAGTTCAAGGTGTCTTTGATGTGTTTAACTGTTTTACTGTTTTAAAAGTTCAATAAATGCAACATCTTTCCAAAAGTCATTAAGTGATTGTGTTAAATAATCGCTATTTCAATATTGACCAAAACAATTGTGATTATGATTTTTCCCATAATCAAGCAGCCTTACATGGAGATATAAACTATGTCTGAGTAAAAAAAAAGTAATGAATGAATGAAAAATCAGGTATAAATTGATTTCTGTTGCATATTCTTTTGGCGTTTCTTGGGAATGGCTCATTGCATGGATAGAATCCACTCTCAAATGCAAATCTCTTCGGAAAACGATCCAAGGCACACTGGTCTGTGACAAAATTAAAATGCCATTATTTGCCATTTATTTTACGTGGCAATATGCATTTAAAATGACCAACGCGTTGCGACCGACATAGATCTTTATCAGGGTTTGGCTAATTTTATTCATACGTTTCTGATGTTATGTTGCAGATACAAACAATATATTATTATTATTATTATTATTATTATTATTATTATTATTATTATTATTATATTGTGTCAGCAGAGCTAAGTTAGCTCTGCCCACTGTCACACATCTGCAGCCTACTGTAGTTGGTAGTACATTGGTCAGTCATATTAGCGACCTCCAGTCTTGTCCTTACACAAAAAGAGTCATCACACCTCAGACTTGTCTTCACAAGGATATAAGTACATTATCACACACTCACACACACACACACACACACACACACACACACACACACACACACACTCTCTCTCTCTCTCTCTCTCTCTCTCTCTAGCCAATAGTAGAGAAGAGGCCCTACATATGCCAGTGGCATATCGGCTCTAATTTGGCAGCACTAGAAGCTGTTGCCCTGCATAATCTGCAGTTGCATATCCTGGCCAAAAATGCTCATTCAACTGCATTTAAATAAACTGAAGCGTCTTGTATTGTAACAGTGGGTCAAATGGGCATGCTGGAAAAGCGTATGCTACTCTCTGTGGCTGCATGAACTCCTCTCACCATGTCTACCAGAAATAATCATTTACTATTTGGGAAATTTCAATTTAGCATCAGTTCTCAGCGCGTCGCACACTGCAGTAGCTCTACATTTTTTAAACCCGCATCTGAGTAACAGTGTCTTGCCTTAGTAAGTTCAAGCAGCAGCCTGACTACTTCTTAATTATGAAACCTAAACGTTGTTGTCCTTTATAAAAAATAAAGAATAAGAATAAAACTCTCTCTCACTCCTACCTTTGCTCTAGTGTTGAAATTGTTTGATGCAGATGTTTATATGGCCTAATCTAGATGGACTCTTGCTGTGAGAACCCGTCCCGAGTCCACTTCTGGGCTCAATAAGCTCTCTCACACTATCGTGCATGATCTCTGACAGCTGCTGCTGGCTCCATGCGTTTATTTGCCTTGCAAACATCATCAGCGGACCAATAGTGTCACTGTCCTCCGCCAGAGGTAGGCTCAATAAATAACTTAGGCACATGACGAAAGTGAAAGTATAGGCTACTGCTGGACAACTAAAATCTACAACTAGATCAGCTGCGGCCACATTCACCTGCGTCACACACACACACACACACACACACACACACAAGCGCACACCTGTGTGACCAAGTGCAAAGTTTGAGAAATTAAAATATACACCCAGGAGCGCGCATACAAGAGCACACATGGGTACACACGCACCTGGGGAATCCCTTTTTTGCCCCGGCTCCCGGGATGCGTAAAGGCTATATCCGGTCAGAGGTGGCACGTTGTAATGAGCCCTCGTTAAATTAGAAGAAACGCCGACCCAATAGGTATCCAATCATAACATTGCCTGTAAAAGTCAGCAAGGGAAGTCCTTTAGTGGCTCCGTCCATCCACGCGGCTGTTGTGCGCTCTGTCTGTGTGTGCCGCTAAGTGCGCAACAGGCTGGCCTGTAGCTCCTTCCAGTCAAGCCGCAGACACACACACAAATACAGCCTGCTTTCAAAATAAAAGCGTACGCAGCCCGGAGCCTCTGCATGGCTTGCAGTCCTCTCTCTCTCTCTCTCTCTCTCTCTCTCTCTCTCTCTCTCTCTCTCTCTCTCTCTCTCTCTCTCTCTCTCTCTCTCTCTCTCACACACACACACACACACACACACACACACGCACATGTCCCCTCCTCTCTAGTTGCCTATTTTAACAAAAAAAAATGTGTCTATTAAACTAAACTAAACCAACTTGTTTTTGTAGATTAAATGTATAAAATATAAGATTTACCTCAGGTTTTAGGAGCAGTAGCCTACATTGGAGAAATCAGATTTGACAATGACCCCCAACCTTAACCTGCTGCAGTTTTTATTAGTTTTTAGTATTTCTCCAACCTTAACCATAATCTCCATACCCTGGCCATCCTGTAATAACCCATTTAAAAACCTTGGCAGTGAACTAGCATTGATAAGCCTACTCTGACCAATATGTGTGATGCCTTTTATAATCAGGTTTCACACTGTTTAGATCCACATAGGCTATAGACTACAGATGGAACTTCATACCCTGCAGGAAACGACATTTGGTTTCTAGTAACACAGCTGTCCTTTCATTTCTTGGTATGTTGCATTACTAAATGAACATAGATGGGTCCTTTAATTCGGAATTTACTTTGAAAGTTGAGTTTGAACCGGAACTGTCGGTACTGTATCCCATTGTTATAGACAGCAGTGTTAAAAGGCGGTAAGGTCTTGCTGGCTCTCAAATGATAGACTGCTGGACTTCTGCAGCTTCGGCGTGCAGCTGTGTCAGTGCGTGTGCATTCACAAAGCGGCTTGATCGATATTACAGGCTTCTCTTCTCTTACATTTTATAGATCATTTAGATATGGATGGTTAGACTTAAAAAGAAGAAAATGATTATTTTCTCTTGTTTTGTTCAATAAACGTGCCTGCTGAATTTCTTGGTCCTAATCAAGTTATTTTATCATAAGGGGCTTGCTTCCAAAACATGTCACCTGCAATCTATTTCTGACAAATCAGTAGTACAAAAACAATCCACACGTGCTCATGGCAAAGACAAATTAAGCACCTGTGCTGCTGTGACCTGTAAACGCCTCAGAGAGAGGGCAAATGAGGACTGACTCGACGCGTTTTAGAGCTTTTGAACCTTTTTTGGTCAAATCAAATCACAGCTCATTTGGCAAAATAAGATCTCAAGACCCAAATGTGACATTTCTAAGTGTAATCCTGCAATATCAGAGAATGTAACACAAATCTTAAAATCGAGTTCTCAAATCAAATCATGTTTCAAATTGTTGCGTTACAACGCGCTCCAGCGCTGCCTTCAGCCATGCAATTATATTCCGTTTAGAGAAAATGGGATACGGCTGACAGAATGGCGTCCTATCTATCTATCTATCTATCTATCTATCTATCTATCTATCTATCTATCTATCTATCTATCCATCCATCCATCCATCCATCCATCCATCCATCCATCTATCGTATCTATCGTATCTATCTATCTATCTATCTATCTATCTATCCATCCATCCATCCATCCATCCATCCATCCATCCATCCATCCATCTATCGTATCTATCGTATCTATCTATCTATCCATCCATTCATCTATCTATCTACTGTATCTATCTATCTACTGTATCTATCTATCCATCCATCCATCCATCCATCCATCCATCCATCTATCTATCTATCTATCCATCTATCTATCTATCTATCTATCCATCTATCCATCCATCTATCTATCTATCTATCTATCCATCTATCTATCTATCTATCTATCTATCTATCTATCTATTTATCTATCTATCTATCTGACTCTGAGCGTGCATAATGGAGGGATATTATTGCATTATGACCAGAACCAGATCTTAACCAAACCACTCAGAGCCAACCCTTCACCACAACCACACATCCAGACTGGCTGCTGAGCTCAGAAGGGAAAGCCCGCAGGAGAGCAGCAGCGTGGACGCAGCCCAGCCAGCAAGGTTGTTTTTTTTAAATGAATATTTCCATTTAGTGAAAGGACTCTTTGATATTGTTTATAGCCAGATTTAAAAAGTGACGTTCTTTTTTTTATCATTCTTATAATTTCAAGAAAGAGCTGGTCAAGAAAACCAGTTAAGATTATGATGGGAGTTGCATACAAAATCTATATTGTATAATCAAAGTCGTTGAAACCATACAGCAAAAGTAAGATTTTTGTGGGTGCTCTAATGGGAAAATACATTGACAGAGCAGTACATTAAAATGGTGCCACTTTCTAACAAGTCATCCTTTATAATGGGGTTATACATTGCAATTAATGTCTTTTATTACAGTTTTTCTCAGTCGCTTTGGTACATTTTCTCGAATAATCCTAGACATTTGCAAAACAGTACACTTACTGTTTTTTTTCTCAATTTCTCAAAACAATTCGTACAAATAGCAAAACACCATGGATTACCTGCAAAAGCCAGTCTCTTGCTCAAAATCCTTAGTTCATCTCTCAAAAGTAAATATCTGTGTGAATGAACATGTCAGTGCCATCAGAATGACAAGTCCTTGTGTCATTGTGTACGGATAAGACAGTCAAATTGCTTACTCATGTTGTCAATATAACAGTGTACTCTGGAGGGATGTTCTGATGTAAACTATGGCTATGGCGAAATGTGAACATAGGACATCTCCTTAGGGAAAACTGTACATGCAGTGCTGTAGGAATTACAGTGCAGTCTTCTTACACCTCCTGACGTTCATTGTAACATTGTGTTGTGCTCCGGCTTTATATATATATATATATATATATGTATATATATATATATATATATATATTTGCCAGTTGATGGTTCATGAGATGCACCTTCGTTAGAGAAAGTCAAGATTCACCTGGGAGCAATTTACCAATTCAGGACAGATTTAGAAAAAAAAGTCTAATGGAAATGTATAGAAATATGCTTGACATATTATGACAACTTGTTCAACCATTTTGCAAGACTTATGCTATGAACTAATGCCTAAATGTTGTGGGGGGTGAGACTATTCAACAGAGACCCATTATAATACATTTTGATCAACATGACATAAGCAATTGATAATGTAGGAAACAGCAGAGAATTGTATATAATCATTTGCATGGATGTACCAAAGCATTTGCAACTTGTACATCTGTTTTTTTGATGTGCACAAGTGACACAACGATGTGAAGATTGAACAGGTAGTTTTGAGAATTTCAATTCTGATCTGAGAAATGTACCAAAGCGACTGAGAAAAACTGTAATGTCTATTATATAATTTACTTTATAAATAAGCTATATCCATTAATAAGACAAACTTTGGGGTTGTTAAAACATCCTTTAGTTGTTTAGTTTGTCAGGTGGACTGACCAGCCAAACAGATTTTTCAAAACCTAATTTGTTTTCCTGTTAATGGAGTATAACTGGTAAAACAGTTCAGTCCTGCATTGTGCCTCAAGGGGACATTTGATTTGCAGTAGACGGCAAACCCACAAACACAACACACAAGAGGACATGAGACATATATCACAACTATTACAGAAAACAACCACATATCTGTATGTATCTGTTAAACATGTCAAACATTTTAATAAGACATGAAATGTAATAGCAAAAAAAAGTAAAATGTTTGTCAAATCTACAAAATGCTCTCCCCTCCACCAACAGTAGTGATTCAGCTCTGGTAGAAATGCTTAGTGGCCAACAATAGAGGACTCTGTGGTTGTATTTAGATTGGTTATTGTGTCCAGTTCTCCCTTTCATTTGTTCATGGTTTCATAAAGGCCACCCAAAGCTTTGGTTACTAACATAAATCCTAATGGATGACGCCTTAAAACACAATGAGTCATTAGGACACTGCAGACATTTGATATACACATGTTCTCTTGTGATTTGTTGGTCAAATGTCCTGCCTATACAGACTGCCACAAATACAAATACGTTTTTCAGGTGGGTTTTTAATTGAATGTGGTCCTTAAGAGCAAATACGTGGGACCTTTGTCAATCTTAAAGATTATTTATCTTATATGGACCCATAATGTGCTGGCCAGTGATGGAATGTAAGTATATTTACTGTAGTACTGTATTTAAGTACACGTTTCAGGTACTTGTACTTTACTTAGTTTTCTAATAAATTAAACTACCCAACAATGTTGACGATTAAACACTTAGTTGATTGACAGAACTGTTTGGATCGTTTCCAGTTTCTAAAGTGTGAGGATTTTTCTGCATTGAGTACTTTTACTTTTAATACTTTAAGTACATTGTCCTGATGATACATACTTTTACTTAAGTGACATTTTTAATGCAGGGCTTTTACTTTCAACAGAGTATTTTTACAGTGAGGTATTAGTACTTTAACTAAAGTAAAGGATCTTACTTCTTCGTGTCTATTCAATTTAGTTGTCTCTCGAAACATCAATATCTTAATTAAAGAGCAAAGACACTGCTAAAAGACATCAGCTCCCTAAATCACTGCCTCAGAATGATAAACCTTTTGACCTGAAAGACCAAAGTGACCTCCAGGACCGGTTACTTTAAGTTGAAATTGTTCTCCAAATGGCAGACGCTCTCACTGACCTCAGTGGTAAGCTACACATGAGTCATAAGGGAACTTCTGGAGCAGTTTAGTGCTTTATTGCCTTCTTGACTGTGGGGCTGATTTTTCAGTATTTGTTTAATGTTTGTTTCTTCCAATAGCTACTGAACCACTAAGAAGTTTTCGAGGAAATAACTACGGATTGCCAATAGTCTGTTTAATCATTCATCATACAAAATAAAAATGTGAAATATTTAATCAATATTATTGATTGGATGTTGGCTAATGTTGACCCAGCAGATGGAATGCAGACCAAACTAAGAGTAATGATGTCTGTTGTTAAGATTATGCTAGACTCGCTTCACCAGACCATCCACATGCTGCGGAGCAGAGAAGGTCTGGCTAGTCCACACAGCATTCTGGGTTGGGAGAAAAACGTGCTCCGGTTAATTGGCATTTCTTTAAACCAATCACAATTGTCTTGGGCGGTGCTAAGCTCCACACGGAGCGGCTGCAAAATAGCCTCTGAAAGGAACTTGTTTTGGTGGAATGTGCATACGTTCAAAAGTTGTTTTAGTCGTGCGACAGAAAACTCAGATTGGACAGATAGTCTATCTAGCTGTCTGGATTTACCCTGCAGAGATCTGAGGAGCAGTTAACCATAGTCCTCACAAATCCACCGGAATTTAAAATTCCAACACTAAAAAAGCAGAAGGAAACAGACATCGTCGAAAAGACATGCATCCGGCAGAATTTCCTGTGGCACAGGAGCAATCCCGGAAGTGGAACGTCGAGGATATAGACTAAGATTGCGCTATTTTTACACAGATTGACAGATTGAAAGAGAGCGACTGCATCATCTGTGAGGCTTAAAGGTGCTCTAAGCGATGTTGGGTAATGGCACTTCTTGTTGACGTTTAAAGTATTTTCAAACAAAACGAGGCTAGCTCGCCCCTCCCTCCTCCTCATCCCGTCCCCTCTCCCTCCCTTCCGTGCTTCCGTGTTCTAAACCCCTAGCTCTAGGCCAGATTCATACTGTGTGCCTTTTAATAATATAATACTTGATTTTAATACACCATTATAATGTGGCTAATAAAAACTGATGGCAGTTATAGTAGTTTGAAATTAAACATGCAATTTGCAGACTGTAGTTGCATAACGTGAGGCAGAATTCAAACTCAAAGCAACCTGTGTGATGTACGGTGAAAGAGTTGTGCCACTAGCCAAAGATAATAGAATTTTGCATTCTGAATTATGGGTTTTGGCTTAGTCTTATTTGATGGGCTCTAAGATATGCCAAAGGCTGTCTTAATATACATTCAAATTTTGGAAATTGTCATTATTTGAAATTCAGGTTTTTCAAAATCTGATGTGAAATTCAATAAAAAACTGTCCAACTGTTCAAAATCAATTTCAGTTAGGAGTGACAGTCAGTTGCATCAAATTATTTGATTGTGAAATATGAAATTTTTGCGAAAAGTAGAAGAAACAAAGAATAAGGATAGGAAAGTTACTGAAACATCTGCTCTTATTTTGACAAACATTTTCGTCATTCGTACAAACGTGAAAAGTCAAAAAGCATGTAGCTGCAAAACCTCTGCATGTATTGAATTTGACAAGATCTATTGCTTATGAATTTGAAGGGTTTTTCTGTCTTACAAAATTTACATGGGCCCGCCTTAAGACAACTTTGAAACAAATACCAAATACAGTTGTGATGAAGACGATTATCATGTCTTTACTCAGACGTAATTTATGAATTTCTAAATACCTTTGTCTACTCTTTTCTATCATTTAATTTTGTGAGTTCCACCACACATGGCTGGAAACCATAATTAAGTCAGGCAGTGAGCTCATGCAGGGACCTGAATGAAAGAGACTTATTGAATCACTGCATCATAGACCCTTAAAAGCTGAGAGGAAAATCCAATGAGGAGTCTAAATATAGCAGAAATTTCCTCCGAGACAGGGCACCAGTGATGGCTGAGAGTTGTATGTCATGTACTCTCTTTGGACTGTTGACAGAACATGCTGTGAGAGCAAGAGTTAGGATACTGAACAGCACAGACAAATCTGGCTACAATTTACCAAACTGTACATAAACGTAAGTCTGTTTTTAAAAGTATTTATTTCTCAACTTGTAGGGCTCCCCTGTGACTCATAATACACTGTCATGTTGTTGTGGTAAGTGCTGTGCGTCACTGCGCTGTGCAGCTCACTGTCAGCCACAACTGCAGAGAGCTAGAAACAACTCTGTTTGTGAACTTTGGTATCAAATCATTTACTGTAATGTGAAACACAAATGACAACTGGAGCATGTCAGGTGTTTTATTTTGTTTCGATTTTATTTCATAAAACCGAGTGGTCAAAATGATTTCCCTCTCTTATGAACATCCATTTAGTTTTAAAGGGGATTGCTTAACTTTAATGAGGAGACACTGATTCCTGCAGCATTCTGTCGGATGTGAATAGTGTGTGACTTATGCGACGCACATCCTGCTCTGGGATCAAGTCTGTTTTGTATTCTGTGATTGTCGGAGCAAAATGTATTTAGTTTTTTGTAATGTAATGTAAGTTCATTAGTTCATATTAAACATGCATGAGGTTAACAGATACAGAGACAGTTGTTCAAATAAGGGATGATGAGTCTTAATTGAGTTGCATACTATATAAACCTATGTTAATTTATACTGCTGTGGATAGGACTGAATTGTGATTAAATTCTTCCTTAAGATTGTATGTATCTCTTATCCTGTATAAATGTGCATGTACATACTACTGAATTTGCAGTTTTGAACTACTGAAGAAATACACCATTCAATTAACTAAACTATGACTAAAAAAATCATACTAAGGTTATAAAAAAGTCTCTGTCAAAAACATTTAAAACTCTTGAGAATGGGGATACCAATACCTAAATTCAACAAAAATAGATTTCTGACTAAACATAACCATAAACATGTTGAATCATGCTTTAATTGCTACAAACATTTATTGAAGCGCAGATGTTGTACAATGTCAGTAAACATTTTGCTGATAAGTTCAGTATCAACATTTTGCAACTTGGCAGATACGTTAATTAACAACCTTTTTTCGCTGATAGAAAATGTAATCCGAGCAACATAACGTTTCTTTCAAACGTACTTGCTGTTGCCAATTAGTTAGCAAATTAGATTAATTATAGAATTATTGTCATCAGTCCTCTGTGCTGAATCACTGCCGTCACATTAAAAGCACCACTTCACTGACTGAGTCTGTTAAGTTAACATAGCCCTACTGAGTCTAGCTGCAGTTATGAATCCAACTCAAATCTCATAGCAAAGGTTAGAAATCTGCCTATGTATTATTCTGCTCTAATTGTTATTTAATATATATTCATTGGCGCAGTGAAACAAAAACAAAGCTTCAGCACAGGGCGACTGGCGTCACTGTCTGTGACAAATGCCAAATTCCAGAACACAGTGTGTTCTGGATCCTCTATCGGCAACCAGACCGAGGAACGTCAGTACTTTGTCACAGCATGGTCTGGCGGGCTGCCACTTTTTTTAAATCTGGGTCGAGTGAATACAAAAATTACTGTCCTGTATATCATGAGCTGGTCTCCCTGACCCTGGGTCCTGTCTACCATGAGCTAGTCTCCATGACCCTGGGTCCTGTCTACCATGAGCTACTCTCCCTGACCCTGGGTCCTGTCTACCATGAGCTAGTCTCCATGACCCTGGGTCATATGTATCATGAGCTAGTCTCCCTGACCCTGGGTCCTGTCTACCTTGAGGTAGTCTCCCTGACCCTGGGTCCTGTATATCATGAGCTAGTCCCCCTGACCCTGGGTCCTGTCTACCTTGAGGTAGTCTCCCTGACCCTGGGTCCTGTATATCATGAGCTAGTCTCCCTGACCCTGGGTCCTGTCTACCATGAGCTAGTCTCCCTGAGCCTGGGTCCTGTATACCATGAGCTAGTCTCCCTGACCCTGGGTCCTGTCTACCTTGAACTAGTCTCCCTGACCCTGGGTCTTGTATATCATGAGCTAGTCTCCCTGACCCTGGGTCCTGTCTACCATGAGCTAGTCTCCCTGACCCTGGGTACTGTGTACCGTTGAGCTTAGTCTCCCTGACCCTGTTGTGTTATGTTTTTTTGTTTTTCTGGCCCCTTTGGAAGTTATTTGTGCTCCACCCTGCTCTGCCCCTCTTCAAATACCCCAAAGCTAATACATAAAATAATACATTGATTTAAACAATAAAACAACTAACATATGTTTTCTAAGGAAAGATTTCCCCAATAAACAACTTGAAACATTTATTACAAAGTAAATTCAATATTTTCACAGTTCACAGTTCAGGAGGCAAATTCAGGTCAGTCAGGATGGAGACACTTACAGAATAAAATACAAAAAAAAAAACTTAAAGCTGCACAAATGTATTGGAGTGTTTATCTACCAGCAGAGTGCATCTGTTTCTGGTGGTCATGCTCTCTTTGCACTCACATGGTTTGGTTTGGTGGCCTCAACATGTATGCCCTACAGGAATCCATTATAATGGGCTCAAGTTCCTTGTGCTATTTTGAAATAAAGAAAACTTTAAACATTCAGCAGTTTCTCTGTATTGTTGTAAAACTTCTTCTTGCTCCCTTGTTCCAAAGGCACTGCTGCCATATGTTAATGGCGCTCATAGTTCAGGTCAGCCCTTCACTATGTCTATCAGACCTTTTCCTTTGTTGCCCTTCTGTTAGCCCTCAGTCAAGCCAGTCTGACTCATTGAGATCACAAAATCATTCCTTTGTTTATCCTTTTCACAACTAAAAGTCCATAAGTTAAAACTAACAAGATATAACACTGAAAGTGGATTATTATATAATATTATTGCTAGCTTCTGGGTAACACCAATTTTACAACCTACCTTTAATAAAAAAATAAATGGAACTGGCGCATCACTACCACTGTCTAATTTGGTACAGAAAAGCACATGTGAAAGGTATTTCAAATCCAAAATAATTATGAAAGTGGATGACTGTAACAGATCTCATGCTAGATGTGTGTCTATTTAGTACATAAAAGAGTGAGTTGTGTCTGTAATTTTTAGACATATAGACATCACTACACATAACATAGACCAGGGCACTCATGCATGGGGGGAAGAGGAGGGTTCCAGACCAGCTGGGAAAACAAGAAGAAAAAAAAATATTACTTTGTTACCACAGGACCTTCATTAACTATTAAGGTAGTGCAGCAGCATCACAATTAGCCACCTAAAAGCTACATCATCTAGAAAGTAAACTTTTACGGACACTCATACCAGCGTTAACATTAGCCAGATTGTGGTTATGTGTGTGTTGACAGGAGCTGGACTGCTGTGCCTTTCTTAACTCTGCATGTAATGTTTCACTGGAATCCTCACAGTATTTCAATGGATCTGACCCTGGACTAACAGCATGCATGCTCACATATCCCTCCCCTGGGACGTTTGGGTACATGTGGCATGTCCTTAATAAAAAATGCACAACTCTGCTCTAAACCACATGATCTAAGGAAAATCGATCAAAGGGGTAATCTATGCTGGAGGGAAAGTGCCTTTAACCTGACGAACCAGATGGTTTGTTACACAGAAACATCTGATGAGCCGTCATTGGAAACTGTTTGGAAAAAGGCATGCACTTTAAAAAATTACCTGGCAGGTGATTGGATGAACCATCTGTCTTTCATGCCTGCCATTGTTGTTTTGAACGAACGTCGCGGCCGTCACACACACCTATAGCATGCCTGTAGCTGCCAGTAGCTCCTCACCGGACGCTGATTGGTTCGGTGAGCTGGTAGTTTAAAGCTTTTCTTGAAGCCTGACAAGATGGATTTTTGTGTGATATGTGATCACGCGTGATTTTTCGCGTGATCTTGTGATATTGTGAGAATCCAGCTGCGATGCAAGGTGAAAGTCCCTACCAATGTCTGGCAACTTCTCAAGACAAGTACAGTTAGGGGTTCTGCAGATATTTTTCATATTCACAACATCTGCTTTTACAAAATATCAAAGAAATAGTGGTTTTCCAATTCACAGCAAACAGATTTTAAAAATTGTGTTGTATAACTGATGTATTTTCATAAATTGTTGCCAGTGATTGATCAAGAAACTTTAAAGGGAGATTATGACATCTTATTATAGTCAGTTATAAGGTCAACTCAATAAAAAAAAAAATTTCACATAAACTGGCTTTACAGGATGCTTCATAGTGTGGCAGGTGGATATTACTGTAAAATCCACTAGTCACACAGACTTTTTACCAGACAATTATTTTAAATACAGGAAATGCACAAGCATTGTTATTGAACTTGTTAAGAATACACATTTAAGTGCTATCAAGTTATTAATGAAATCAATACTGCACTATATAAAACAACATATACAACCAATATAACCATAAAACAATACTGCACTGCAGTACATTTGTTCTGTACTGCTGTCATGAATCAGCCACTCACGAAACTTGCCGTTGTCGCCAACTGTCCACTTACATTAAAACGTCTTCTTTTATTTTTCTTTGAATCATCCTCATCTTTTTGTTGGTTGCTTGTTTCAGCCAGACTTTTCAGCACAGTAATGTGCCGCCACATTTTTGAACTTAAATCCAAGGAAATGGCGGACTTGGTTGAAATGTGAAAAAAACAACAGTGGCAAAAAACAACTAATGAATCACTCAATTCTCAATGACTACCCGCATATGTGGCAGGTAGATTGACAGATTCACTCACCAATGGCAAAATTCACCCGCAGTTGGAGCGTCGTTGGGTGCTAATTTTAAGGCCCTGGACCTGAGACAGATATCTCTCTAATAAATCGGGATATATTTGTGTGTGTGTGTGTGTGTGTGTGTGTGTGTGTGTGTATGTGTGTGTGTGTGTGTGTGTGTGTGTGTGTGTGTGTGTGTGTGTGTGTGTGTGTGTGTCTGTGTGGTCTGTCTTTGAAATATCTTATGAACCGTTTATTCAATCTACTTCACACTTGTTTCCTTGGTACACAATAAACTTGGTGTTTGGAATTTGGAGCAGTTTGGACAGCATTGGATATTGGATATTAATAAACTATGAATTAAACTAAACGACCACACAATAAAGGTTGAGGAAAAAAAAGTATTCCGTGTCTACCCTTCACAATAAAAGTCCAGCTTAAATTCAATCAGAGCATTTCGCTAAGAGGAAACTCAATAAAAAGGCATTCTTTCCAACACTAGACATCAAACAAAAGCCAGACACTATATCATATTATGGTTGCTGTGAGCTTCTAAGCAGACGGCAGAACATAACGTCATCTCGGAGCTGACTGGGCATAGAGAGCAGTCTTCCTCCGTCTCACTCAGACTCACCCAGGGTCCGGTTGTTTAAGTGTGCTGCTAACTTATAACACTAATAACATTACTGTCAGCAAAATACCCCGCCGCGAATCAAATCTATACTTCAACGTTAAGCGGCAAGCCACTAAGCCTGTATGGAAATTAACACCTAAGCTGAAGTGTTCAATTCGTTAACGATAATAATGACCAGATGTTTGTCGATATCATCATGTATCATTGACGAAAAAGACAACACTAAAATGTAGTTAAACAAAAACTGTCTATTTTCATTGCCTTCCACCTTTTCTTTTGAGATTTAGAATTTTTTTGTATCAGAGCATTTGATCTCGGTTGTTTCTACTCTGACTTGACGTTGCAAATAAATAACACATGTATCTACTCAAAGCAACACACACATGCACACAGCTGTCTTCACTTGCATTTTTCAGGAAGGCACAAACTAATCCATCTCTGAAAAGAAAGACCGTGTGCAGAAAAAACATGACACGCTTCAACAAGTTTGATTTTTAGACTTTGGTTTTGAAAAGAGTTTTGACCACAAGTGCAGATCAGCAAATACTGGTGGTCAACCTTTCATTCCTTCAACCAGAAGAAGTGAATAAAATGTGGCATTCTGTTCTCAAAGGTTGATCTGTTTCAGACCACTAAGTGGTTACTGCTGAAGTGCATTGGATTATTTAAAAAAAAAAAAAAAAAAAAAAAAAAAAAAACTCGCTCCCTCCAGAATGAAGTTAAAAATAAATTTTATTAGCTGATCCCCATGCAGTCAGAGCATATTTCGAGGCATCCAGGCACCCATACACACACCGTGTGTTACCTAATTTGTTTGCCACCGGTACATTTACTCGTGACCCTGAGCACACAGGTCCATGCGCAAAACATTAGGCAGGTCCAAAACACAATGTTTGATTTCTGTAGGGTGTAGCCATCTGTGGAAATATTATCTGTCAAACAGTAAATGCTCTTACTGGCAGCAACTTTTGATTTTAGCAATTCTTAGTGGCAGACTGAAAATTCACAACTGTGAGACATTCTGCACTGCACACGGTGATGAAAATGGATTTGGGTGGCCGGGTTGCCTCAGTGGGTAGAGCAGGCGCACATATACTGAGAGATTTATGCCTCGACGCAGAGGTCCAGGCTTCGAAGCCGACCTGTGACGATATCCTGCGTGTCTTCCATCTCTCTCTCACCTAGCTGTCCTGTCAACATTAAAGGCGGAAAAAGCCCAAAAAATAAGCTTTGAAAAAAAAATAATGGATTTGGGCCCCCTCAGGTCTTGGTATTTGTTTATTTCCCATTTTCCCAGTCTGTTATAGGTTACATACTGTTCGCAGACAGTTCCAACTTTCAGTTTGAAATATTGCCATCATGGGCCCCCTGGTTAGCTCACCTGGTAGAGCAGGCACCCATATATAGAGGCTTATTCCTTGACGCAACGGCCGCAAGTTTGACTCCGACCTGCGGCCCTTTGCTGCATGTCATTCCCCCTCTCTCTCCCCTTTCATGTCTAAGCTGTCCTATCCAAATAAAGGCTTAAAAATGCCCAAAAAATAATCTTAAAAAATAAATAAATAAATATATATATATATATATATATATATATATTGTCATCACTCAGGAGACTGTATACAGTACGTCTAGATTGACTGAAATGTTTCCTCATGTTGCTTTTCATTTTTGCAAACAGTAAATAAATGTGTTTTTAGTCGTCCATCAATACAGTACCGCTGATTCCTACGGTGGCTCAGAAGCGCACAACAGAAAACAAAATGATGCTTCATTAAACAGTTTTAGAAAAACTATCACAAACCATAAAACACAGATCAGAAAACATTTTAAATAGGATGAACATGAAAGGGGAAAAAAACCAAGACAACCAATCAATCATCTTTTTAAATGTTAGATAAGCGAGAGATAAGGTAAACCTTTATTGTCATTGCACAGAGACCACCATGTTGATCATCGTCTTCTCCTTCTGCCAGACATAACTTCTTTATCTCTGTTCTTTCTCTCAGTGTGCCTGTCTCTCTAACATGTGGGCCCAGCTCCCTCTTAATCTGTTTGTTATCAGAATGGGCCGTTTTTTCTGAGGTTCTGGGCTACGAAGAGAGATCAACATCCCCAGAATATCTTTTCGTTATCTGGCTTCACTAAGCCTAAAAACTGCAGACACGCTAACCCCGATTTCCCACCAGTTCTGTGCTGCGTTCCGGCTGTCCCGTGGTTTTGTTTCCGAGGGCATCTCAGAAGCGGAGCGTCTTGCTGCCCGACTCACAGACTTTATTGTCTCTACAAGTCCTTTACAGAACAATCACGTGTTTATTACTGTGAACTCCATGCCTTCTCTTTTCTGGCGTATAAAATATCTGTGATGTCTTATTATGTTTTTCCACCTCCAAGATGAATCTCTCGTCGTCCGTGGTGTTGTAGAGGAGACATATACAAAATCGGGGAGGTGGGGTGTTTTCGTTTATTCACCGGCTGCTCTCGTTGTCCAACAGTCCAAACGCCCTGCGGCTTGCGTGAAAATAGACCTGGCGCATATCTTTAGCGGAGAGCTGCTTCACGCACACTTCTGGGACTCACTGTGGTGCAGTTGGTGGATTATCAAGCATTGACTTGAATGGCTGCGATTGCTCGTGGAGCCCGCGGCGCATCCGGAGCATGGCGCAGACGCGCCCGGTAGAAAATAGGGGTAAGCAGTCACACGGCGGTAGGTATCAACTCGATAAGTCAACCCAAGGTAGGGCTTGGCAATATATCCATATTACATCAACATCAAAATATGAGGTTAGATATCGTCTTAAATTTTGGATATCGTAATATCGTGATGACACATAAGTGGTGTCTTTTCCTGGTTTTAAAGGCTGCATTACAGTAAAGTGATGTAATTCTCACCAGACTTACTAGATGTTCTATTATTTTGCCTTTAACCACTTAGTCACCGTATCCACGGTATTGGTGAATATTTATCAAAACTCTCATTGTGTAAATATTTTGTAAAAGCACCAATAGTCAACCCTACAATATCGCCGTAATATCGACATCGATGTGTTTGGTCAAAAATATCATATTTGATTTTTTTCCATATCGCCCAACTCTAACCCAGGGTCTCCCAATCTAACCATGAGCACGCTCATATAAAGGGGCAGTCTTTGCAGCATAGCCAAGTCTACTGGCAGCAGAGCGGCATATTTTACAAATGAAGGGCAAACTATAATATTAGACAAATACAAAGAAGTTAAACACATAATCCATCATGGCCGTTTACGCAGGGTTTTAGAAATACCGAGGTCCAAAAACGGAGCTTACTAGGGAGGTTTGGGGGCATGATTTCCCTGATCTAAATATGTGCATTTTAAGAGATTTGGAGAGCAAAAATTGGATCACAATAGCACTAGGACTATTCAAAGAATTCATCGATGAATCAAAAAATGCGTCAATGGCTTAACTGTGTAACAATTTGGTTTTAGCTTTGTTTAGACCCCCAGGGGAGATTCAGACACAGGATTAAGTATAGAAAGTTTTTTATTTGGCCTAAGCCGAACTTGATGCATGCAAAGCAGAGTGTTTGAATGGTGAGCGGGCGGGATGGACATCCAGTGGAAGTTGATGTCGTCTGGTGGTAGAGAAGCGGTGCACTCTGCTGAGTATGACGGCAGGTAATAGCAGGTAATCAGCAGAGGCTAGTCTCGCATTGCCAGACCTTCTTCCACAGCGCATAGGAGGAAGGTCTGGCTAGTCCACACAGCATTCCGGAATAGGATAAAAACGTGCTTTGGGTTATTGGAATGTGACAGAAAGGGCTGTGACAAATCGATTATAAAAATAATCATTAGTTGCATCTCTAATTTAGAATGATCTGCATGTCATCTTGTCATGTCATATCATTCACACTAAGACACAATAAGTGAGGATCTGATGTCACACACGGGGGGCACAGACTGCTTTCATGAATCATGAAAGTGTGGCAGTGAATCAAAAGTTTTGCTCCTCCTAAGCTACCGAAACAGAAACAGAAATCCCAAATAAACCAACTTTTATCTGACATGAGTCAATTAACACAGTATCTCCAAAGAAAACAAAGCCGCAGAGGGCTCTGTCCATGGTGCTGACCGTGTCAGAGTGTGGACAGCATGCCATGACAAAGCAACTACAGTATCCAGCAAACAAGCAGGAAGCAGTAAGATTTGTGTAATAGGCCCTTTTCATGACAGCCAACTAGACATGTCACAGCAGGAGAGTAATTAATAATGACTGCGTTCCATGTAGCGTCATAGGTCCGAAGGCTTGTGAATCACGATTAAGACCTAATGGGACACTTCAATGGAGACAAGCCGTCATTAATGTTATTAGCCACGTCAAAGCTGTTCTTGCTCTGATAAGTCAAAATGTCTGCTGTGGAACGTCTTATATAACCTTTATAACATCAGCAACTGCACGGAAAGTTGATACAAACAGGGCAAACACAGAGCAAGAGAGCACTGACAGAAATCTTTCTTCAGACTAACGGCTTTTACTGTTCAGGGATCAACATGTGGAATTCCTTACCTACTGAACACAAACTGGATCCTGACTGGGATTTTGAAATAAGGCAAGGTTGAATCATGCTGATTGAAGACAGAGGCTGTCCCTCTTCTGCTGTTGCCACACACACACACACACACACACACACACACACACAGACACACACAGACTTGGTTAATGGCGTGGACTGATGAACCTATACACTGACCGGCCAATTTATTAGACACACCTCCAACAATCTAATATAGCTCCTCTACTATAAAGTATATGCTGCATTTAATGTTAAAGGGCAACTATTATGTAGCATTTTCAGGATTATACTTGCATTTTGTGTTTGTACTAGAACATGTTTACATGCTTGAATGTTAACAAAAAAAAACCTTATTTTTTTAACTATTTTTCTCATACTGCCCATGGCTGCTGCACTTGTATTCACCCTCTGTATTAAGCTGCAGACACACTGACAAGATGGCCGACCCTCGGCAGAAAATATTATCGGCTTGGTGTGTCTCGAGCTTTAGATGCTCTGTAGGAGCGCCTGTCTCTTTAATCCCTCCTCCCGAAAAAGCCCAGTCTGCTCTGATTGGCCAGCGCGCTTCCTGGAATCTCCGGAGCCTCCACTCCGTGTTTCACTAGCTTAAGCTGGAGTTACTGCAACGGAGTATACAGCAGGACTTTGTACCGTGAAAAATCACCAGTAAATGCTTCTAAACCAAATAGTACACAACCAGACATGTCCCAGCAGTAAAGTGACCAGAATTTGAGGAGAAATGACCAGCATTGGCCGAGATTAAAGCTATGTCGCGTTAGCATGTAGCTACTTAATAGTTAGCAGTATGTTAACGTTAGATTGTAGTGGAACGAAGCAGCACTTTCTACCGTCAAAAATTGCAGATAAAGGCTTCTGAACCAAACACTACCCAATCAGACATGTTTCAGCAGTAATGCGACCCGAAATTGGGGAGAATTTAACAACATTGGCAGCCCAGATGACATTGTTTACTGCCATTAGCCATGTAGCTACTTCAGTTAGCAGTTGACACTAATAGAATATAGCAGCAATTTCTACAGAAATCTCAAATAAAGGCTTTTAAACCAAATATTACTAACAGAAAATGTTTCAGGAGTAATGTGACCTGGAATTGGGGAGAATTTAACAAAACTGGCAGCCAAGGTGACATTGTTTACTTCTGTTAGCATGTAGCTAGTTACATGGGACAATGTTAACACCGCAGTGGTTTAAAAAAAAAAAAAAACACTCCAGTCCTGCGTACTTGGAGCAGATGACCAATCTTAGAAGGCCGACTTAGAGTTGCGTAAGACTTAGCTGAGAGTAGAAAAAACTGTTGAAACCAGAGTGTTCAGAACAGTTGGAAATCTGAACGTTTTAGCTCACAGGGATTTGTCTAAAATACGTTTACCTCATTATATGAAGTTTAATCCAACATTATAACATTGTAGATATGACAGAAAACACGGAAAAGCATAATATGTGACCTTTAAAGTGCTCATATTATGCTTTTTGGCTTTTTTCCATTTCTTTTATTGTGTTATATATCTTTTTTTTGTGCATGTTATAGGTTTACAAAGTGGAAAAGCCCAAAGTCCACCCCAAAGGGACTTACCATCTCCAACAGAAAACACTGTTCACAAACTGCACCAAACAGCTCTATTGTAGTCCAGCCTTTACTTCAGAGATGAACGTGCGTCACTTTGTAACACACGTTATAATGCTTGCCTAGCTGCGAGCGTGGCACGCCCTCATACTCTGTTTCTGACTAGCTAGCAGTGCTTAGTAGCTACTGCGCGATTCCCAACAAAGATGGTACAGAAGTGAGATGCCTCACTCTGTAGCTAAAACAGAGAGCTCAACACACAGGGTGAAAAGAGGAGCTGCAGCAATGTGCAGTACAACAAAAATATGGTATTTTTTGAAAATTAAACATGTAAATAAATATGTAAACATATTCTGGTACAACCTCTAAATACAATTATGAACCTGAAAATGAGCATAATATGAGCACTTTAATGGTTTGTTGTTAAATGTCAGAGTTGTTAATTAAATAATATGTTTTAGCAATGAGGGCATAGTTGGTGATGGTGTGGTACTGGACTACATTATATTCAGAGGTGTTTCCAATATTCTGCACCCCCCATGGATGTAAATAGGGAGGACAAAAAATTTGAAACACCTCTGACTATAATGTAGGACAATACAACACCACCTTTAACTATTGCCTCCCCAGCACTGCAGAGGAAGGTCTGGCTAGTCCACACAGCATTCCAGGATGGGAGAAAAATGTGCTCTGGTTTAACGGCATTTCTTTAAACCAATCACAGTCGTCAAGCTAAATACTGTACGGTGCCGCTGCAAAATAGCCTCGGGAAAGAACTTGTTTTGGTGGAACGTGTACGTTCAAAAGTTGTTTTAGTCGTGCGAGAGAAAACTCAGATTGGACAGATAGTCTAGCTAGCTGTCTGGATTTACCCTGCAGAGATCTGAGGAGCAGTTAACCATAGGCCTCATAAATAGACTGGAGTTTAGAATGCCAACAGACAGAAAGCCCAAGGTAACGGATATCCGGCCTAAACGAGGGTCATCCGGCGGAATTTCTGGCTGCACCAGAGCAATCCCAGGAGTGGAACGTTGTGTATATAGATTAGCATCAGACAGACGGAGACAGAGACACACAGACTGAGACTGAGTTCAGGCCACAATAACATTCACTGTCACACTGAAAAAGGTCAGTTTTGGTAACTTGGTCTAGATTCAAACCCTTGAGCTTCAATTTCACCACCTGCATGACAAAAAAATCTATCTTTTCATTGCCATTTAAGCAGGGGAACATATCACACTGAGCTGCTGTATGTGTGACTATATGCTTGTATAACCTGTAGCAGACCCCATAGATATGATTATAGTATTCTGTCTGGCATTGGTCTGAAACATATCCTCTTCCACATGCTGGGTGAAGGGTGTGTCACATTTCAGGTCCCTTGTGCCCGTCGTGTATGGAGTCGTCACTCATCGATTAAACTGATCTTATACTTAATGCTGCTTAATGTTCTCCTGTTGCTTGCTTCCCATAAAGTATTTTATGCTTTTTTTGGCTACTTCCACCCGCTCCAATGTTGTCATGCCATTTTTAGCTGTATTATCATTAACATGATTGTTTATTTTCAAATGTAACATGTCAATGTTATCAATGTTTTGCTGTTTCTTTACCTTTCCTTGTTTTTATTCTTTTATTTTTTTAGGGATACTATTGTAACATCTGGCCAGCGACAACAAAAGAAAACTAACTTTTTGGATTATTCTGTTATATTCACAGCAATGTTCAATAATATGAACTGTCCCTGTCAATTAAATGAATTAATAATCAGTGGCATGCTAGTGGCAACAAGAGTAAATGTGTCGGTTTATTCAGATGTGCTGTCAGCTGGAGTTTCATTTTTTTTTTTCTCTCACTTTGGTGGCTAGTTCAAAATACAGAGTTGACATTAAATATGATTGGAATGGAGGATATCAAATTCTACTCTATATCAAATACATAAGTCAATTAAGTTTTAAAATCATAACAGAGACAGACATGCAGCTGCAAGGCCTCTGTGAACACTTATTGAATAAGAGGAAAGGAAAGGACTGGCCAAAAACAGAATTCATATGTTTGAGAGTGTAATGAAATAAAAACAAGTTGGAAGATAACCTGTGACACTGGTTTGCTTACGGGTTAATTCTCTTACTTACAGGTATTATAATTGAAATTCAATAAATCCCGAAGGGCCATAACAGCTCAGTTAAGTTGTCTATGAGCTGCAGCAATCCTGGCTTCCTGGATCTGCTGTTTCTTACCTACTTACTTATTTAATGAATCTTTAGTTTAGTGAGGAGAGACCCAACGCTAGCCATTATTAAAACAACACAAAGTAAGCACCCTGGTGGCTCAGTTAGTCATGGTATGCATGTGTGGTAAATGTTTATTTTGATGTCCTGAGTTTCAATGCATTCGTGGTTCTTTGTTACATGTCGACTATCTCTTTACCAGATCCTTCTAACGCTGGAAAACTGTCCAAAAAGAACAAAGATAATGAATCAGGACAGGGTTTCATTTTTTTGTTGAGAGAAATCCACCTTAAAGCATTTACTTTCCTTGGACAGCGGTTTTGAGCCGTGCAAGGCAACATCTTGGTCAGTTTACCCGTCTATCACAGGATGGCTCACTTTGATATGAGCTTTTGAGAGTCTGACTCAAATTTCTTTGGGACTGTTGGAGGAAAAGACCCAGCAGGCAAGAAATCAAACCAGGGTCCTTCTGTGAGGCAACAGCACTGTTCTCAGAAAGATGCATGTCTGTTATAATATATCTTATCTTCTCTCAGAGGTAGATTCTAAGTGTAGTGCAATACATTTAAATCATCTTAGTTTGGAGCCCCACGTGTTTAATATTAACCAGATATTGCTGTTGAGTTTTTCATGTATTCATGTAGCCGTCTCTAGTTCCATGATATTGGAGAGAAGGCAGACATCTCTACGGCCGACATCTCCAACACTGGGCAACTCACACTAGAACAATCTAGATTGATAACTGTCAGCGTATTGTCACCATGAGCAACAGATACAGTTTGTTTAAAGTGTGCGCTGAGTGCAACGAAGTTGCAGAGTTGGATAAACCAGAACTGTGACCTGAAGGATCTGTTGTGAGACGACATTATGAGCCATGCAAAGTGGGAGTGATGGGAGCTAGCACAGCTAGGCCTATTCCTGCTATAAGTGCACAGAATGCGGATACAACTGCACTGCCCAACTAAATTGTATGCGGGTTGGTTCATATACAGTAACTGTTGCGGCCTGCGTATGGGCAATTGTGCAGGTGACAGAAGCCGGCGTATAGTGGCAGATAATCTGCTGCAAAACTGTGACAATTTATGTTTACAAGAAACTTTTTTTACCAAAACAGGATTTGGGGAAACTGAACTCTTATAGTGACGGTTTCCATGGGGCTGGTGAGTCCACTACAGACCTATCTATGGGAAATGTAAGAGGAAGGACAGCAGGAGGTGTGGCTATCCTTTGGCATGAAAAAATGGACTCTGTGATTAGTGTCATCAGGTTGGAAGTTGACTGGTGTATTGCTGTCCAGATAACAATTAACAATAAGGAGTTTAGTATCCTGAATGTATATACACCATACGAGTCACATAAAAATGAAGATGAATACTTGAATAGACTGGCTTTCATAAACTTTTATTTTCTATAAACATCCTACAAGTTGTTTATGTGCTGGGAGATATGAATGCTGACCTTTCAGCCAGGAGTTCACTCTTTGCTAAGCATTTGCTACAGTTCCGTGATGATAATAATCGTATACTATCCAGCCAAAGGCTCTTACCTGCAGATAGCTATTCTTACATAAGTGAGGCACACAACATCATGGCCAGACCACTGCATCAGCACTCCTGATGCGCATTCTAGCCAGAGCTCAATAGAGATTGTTTATGGTGCATCCATGTCGGATCACATTCCTTTTATTATGTAACTTGACTGTGATAGTCTCCCTGAGATGTCTCAGGAGGTTAATGGTGCCCATAAGGCTAAACTGGATTGGTCTAAGGCAGGGGTCACCAACACAGTGCCCGCGGGCACCAGGTAGCCCCCAAGGACCACATGAGTAGCCCTCAGGCCTGTTCTAAAAATGAAAATTGAATATTGATATTATCTGTTTCGCACCTTGTTAAGTCATTGTTGACAATTATTGATAATGAGAAATCATTAACGTGATCAATGTCTTCACATAGATGAGTATCATTAATCATTAATAATCATATATAACTAAAGGCAAACTGAGCAAATTTGTTATTTCAGAAGAGTGTATCAAACTGGTAGCCCTTCGTATGACTCAGTACCCATGAAGTAGCTCTCAGTTTCAAAAAGCTTGGTGACCCCTGGTCTAAGCTCACACATGAAGATGTGCTGTCATACTTCAGAAGATCTGATGTACTTTTGAGCAATATATCTCTGCCCAAAGATGCAATTTTGTGTTATGATGTAAATTGTGATATAAGCTCTCACCATGAGGACCTTTGTGCCATGTATAATCATATTGTGGGATCTGTGTATGAGGCCAGTAGGCCATGCTTTACTTATCCTAATAAAAGACACATCATCAAGCCAGGGTGGAACAAATACTGTATGTGGCAGTTCATCATGCTGAAGCTAATAATGTTTTTAAGGCCTGGGTCAGGACAGGCAGGCCCAGAGAGGAGCCTGTCCTGGAACTCAAAAATCGTACTAATGCTAGTCGTAAATATGCACTTCGTTATGTCAACAAATATGAGCAAGAAATAAGAACGGACTCTATGTCTGAAAAGCTCCTTGGTAATGATCTTACTGGCTTCTGGAAGGAGGTGAGAGCTCTGAACAGGGACAGTGCATCATTACCATGCAACATAGAGGGAGTCTCTGGGACTGAAAACATAGCTGAGTTGTGGAGGCAATATTACTCTGACCTATTTAATTGTGTTAAAAGTGAACCCTACGAGGTTGGCCATATTGTCAATTGTGGGAATCACAGCCAATGAGGTCTATCAAGCTTTTACACAGCTAACTGATAACAAAGCTAGCGGTTCAGATCAAATTGCTGCAGAGCACCTGAAATGGGCCAGCCCGAAAGTTGCAGCTCTTCTTGCCATTTTTTGGTGCCTATCATTAAAGACAAAGCGGGCAAGGCAGGGAGTGTGGATAATTATCGACCTATTGCTTTAGCTAGTGTATTATCAAAAGTCCTGGAAATAATTTTTTTAGACAGGTTGTGTGTTTATTTGTACACTTCAGATAACCAGTTTGGCTAAAAGGCCAAGCATGGTACTGATTTATGTATTTACGCACTAAAAGGGTAGAAACCTACAGAAGACAAAATTCCTCTGTCTTTATTGGTTTTATTGATGCCTCCAAGGCTTTTGACCGAGTTAACCATCACAAGACGTTTTTGAAATTGAGCCGAAGAGGAGTACCAAACAGTATAATTAGGATCCTGGCTTTTTGGTATGCCAATAAGAGCATGCAGATCAAATGGGGGAATGTATTCTCCCTTTTGGTGTTGGTAATGGAGTCAGTCAGGGGGGCGTTATTATGGAACCCACGCAACTTCTAGGCAAGACCCGCCCTTCAATAGCATTCACACACTACTACTGGCCAGGCGTCCATGCTTACGCAAGGTAACGTAACCCGATTTGTTCAGGTCCTCAGGGCCCTGACCAATTGGCTATCCTAACCTTAACCACTCAAGGTCAATGCCTAACCCCAACCAATCGAGCTGCTTCATAGGGCAGGACTTGCCTAGAAGTTACGTGGGATCCATAATAACGCGTCAGGGGGGATATTATCACCAGCCCTCTTTAATATCTACATGGATGACCTGCCTGACCAGCTAAGAGGGTGTAAAACAGGATGTATGATTGGTAACACGCTAGTGAACCATCTTATGTATGCTGATGACGTGGCTGGGGTCTCTCCTAGCAGTGCAGGTTTCAGGAGTTGTTGAATATATGTTCTGACTATGGTGTTTGGTTATTATCTGTAGAGTGAAAGGAAGGGATAAGAACCTTTTTTTCCCATCTTTTCATCTGTCAGGGCAAGTGCTATCGGTTTGTTGTGTGGTATCTGAAGATTTACAACTTTGACTTAAGGTTTGCCATATAAGGGAATTCCTATGAACTTTACCCTACTGTTGCTGAAACATTTTGAAACCGTTAACATTAGAAGGGGCCTCCTAAGACAGAAGATATTTTGTTGGAGCTATACCATGTATGGGGCCTTAAATGGTCAGTTCCCTACTCCAATCATATACTCACACCCCCACCTTATGTATACAATGCACAAAATATATATCATATTTTAACAGTAGAACTTCAGAGCGACTTTTTGGAAGTTCAGGTCTGTCGTCTCGACAGATTTCCATGGAGTCTGTAAATTGATGCTGAAATCTTTGATGTAATAAACCTTTTTATAATCAAGATCAGTGTCAGCGAAGTTCCTCTTCCACACATCGGCAACGCAGCACTGCAACTAAAGATACAACAGTTGTAAAAGTAAGTATCTGGGTCACATCTTAACGGATCAAATGTCAGATGATGATGACATGTACAAGCAGCGCCGCATGTTATATATACAAGCGAACATGCTCGCCAAGAAGTTCTCATGGTGTTCTGATACTGTCAAGATAAACCTCTTTAGAGCGTATTGTACTGCTTTTTACACTGCCCCCTTATGGGTCAAGTTTAAAAAGGCAAGCTTCAATAAGCTACGGGTTGCTTATAATGACTGTTTGCGCATACTACTCAGAAAGCCAATGTGGTGTAGTGCAAGTGAATTGTTTTGTCAAGCTGGAGTCAATACATTCTCTTCTTTACTGAGGAATCTAATGTATAAGGTTATTGGTCGCCTGAATTCTAGGCTCAGTGCTGTGCGATACCAGTCACCCTCATGGGAATACTGGAAGATGTCTTTTTTTAATTTGTGTCTGTTGTTTTGTATCTGTCCTTTTTAATCATGTCATATGTTTGTTTTTAGTTTTTCTAAATGAGTCTAATAATAAAAAGCTATCTATCTATTTAACACCCTGCTGCCCCCAAGCTCATACTAACAAGCCTGCATATTGTAGGCCTATTTGTTTTTTTTCTTATTTCTCTTTTTATAATTTGTTTGATTTATACTGTCTCCTCCTGTTGCGCTCTATCCCTTCTATATTTGTCACACAGAAAGCCCCTTCACACACACACACACACACACACACGATTCACAAGGTTAAAAACAGTAGTGTCGCTGACACGGCTGGTAAAAACGGCATCCTGGGTAGTTGATGAAATGCCATCATTTTTCAGAGTTACAGGTGCTTGAATAATTATGTAATCATATCTTCTCATATGCATAAAGGTGGATTTATTTTGTAGAAATGACATTCATTCACATGATGATTGGTTTCCTTCTGAAACAGGGTAGTTTGAGCCCAGCGGTAGCTCCATCACGTTGCGTTCATGTGTGTCGAACTGTTGGAAAGAGCAGAACTGAACATGTAATGTGACTGGAGCACTTTGATGCACATTGAGGCCTGTTTGATATAGAAATATAGCTTAAAGGTTACCATGTTACATCAGTCCCTTCTGCTCTGTCCAGTTTGTGTGTCCACTGTCCAGTCTAACTACAAGCCCATAGGAAAACCCAAAATGGAGACATCCTCCCAATGCGGGGGTATTGCGTATCACTCTAATTGTTAGTCAAGGTGAGGGTTATGGTCAAGTGCAGTCTGGAACAACAGAAGTACATTTCCAGGATAAATGTCCCTCACTTTACGCTCTCTGTGTGTTGCCAAACGTCGAGCTAGCAAGCTTCATGCTGAAAATGGCAAGTGCTGAAGAAAATTTGGATTGTGCAGCAAAGCAGGTCTGCTTGGTTCTTTCAGAGAATGATTGTAAAGATTTACAAAGAATATGTTTACGGCATTTACTAACTACGACGTTTTGGGACCGATTGGTGGGATTGCTGGATACACTGGTAAGAGCAAATTACGTTAAACCATGTATCCAGCTAATTTGATGTAATGCTATTTTTATAGTTACAAATGTGAATAATTTAGTATTTCCTTATTAATATCTTGGTTTCTTTTCCCTTTTTTGGTTTTCAAAAAAACGGTTTGTAAAGCAGTTTTTGAGGGTTACAAATGTGGGTCATTTCTTCGTTTCTTTACTTATATCTTGTTTTTATTTCATTTTTCTTTGAGGTGGATAGATTTAATCCATGGGAACATAGGCTAGACATATTTAAGATTTTGCTTCAACCTAAGCCTTTTCAGTCACTATATACTTTCTTAGCTGACTTCTAAATAGCTCACATTACTGTGTTGCATGAACTTCCTTTAATATTGTATTTAGATTGCAGGGTGCAAATGTTCCACCAGTACAAGTTCCTTGCAGAGACCATTTTGCAGAGCCACCGTCGCTGTGCGGAGCTTAGACGATTGTGATTGGTTTAAAGAAATGCAAACAGGGGCCCTCTGGTAGCTCACCTGGATGAGCATGTGCCCCGTGTACCAAGGCTTAGTCCTTACACAGCGGCCCAGGTTCGATTGCAACCTGCGGCCCTTTGCTGCATGTTGCCCCTCCCCCACACACACTTTCCCTGCTTTAAGCTGTCCTATGCCCTAGGCCAAAAATAATCCAAAAAAGAAATGCAAACAACCCAGAAAATGTTTTTCTCCTACCCCAGAACGTATGTGTGGTGTATCTCCAAAGTGCTGTAGACATAGGTCTGGCAATGTGAGACTAGGTCAAGGGTCATGGCCTACAAGTACATGGCCCAAAAGTTCCAGACACAACAGGGAGTCTCAGTGGGACATCTCACATGCAAAACTCTTTGAAACAACAGGGCAGTTGCCATGTTGTGGGGAAAACCAAATGCTCCTTTCAAACAGATCCATCAAAATTGTAGGACGATTTGATGAATTGTAATTGTGTCAGCCATGTATATTGGTATTTTTTGCATCACGTGTTTATTTATTTATTTATTTATTTTAAGAGGAATACCTCTTGAGATGTGTCATCTCATTTTCGAGAAGGTCCTCGGTAGGACTGGACAGTACAAAGGACAAGACATTACAGTACAACATACACATTCACTCACATTCTAACTTCCCCCACCCCTCCCACCGCACACCCCTGCCCAGACATCACCAGAATGATCATTACAAAATATATAAAGAGTAATTAAGAACAAAAGAGAGAAATACCAGAAAACTGAAAAGAAAAAAAAGAAAATAAGAAAAAATTAAAAATCAGATAACCAAAAAAACAATTAAAGGGATACTTCACCGATTTAGCATTAAGCTTTGTATCAGTAGAAACCCGGTAGTATTTTTGAATGGCCGTGCTTCCCTCCCTCATGTCCCCCTGAGAGGGGAGATCTCTGGATTGAGGGTCTTGAAAAAAGCCTCAGATGACGCAAAATGACGATTTTTGCGTCATCTGAGGCTTTTTTGCCCAGAGGCTATGGACTACAGCCAGTAGTAGGACCTACTTCCGCAGGTTGTCAACCCGCCCATAGGGGGTTGGACTGCCGACATTCTCGGAAATTTCACGAAACAAAACGAGTGTAAGCCATCTTGAATCCTCGCGTAGCGTGGCTTCTCAGCATCAAAACTTTAGATAGATAGCTTTATTCATCCCGAAGGAAATTTTAGAACAACAATTATGTGCATTCAAACTACCGCACACGTGTACCACCGGGATACATTGGTACAGATCGGAGACTATGCAGGACACTTTATTACAGACGGAATACTCGACACAGCTTCGCCCGCCTGCTATGGAGACCAGCTGTGCAGCACGATGCCTCTGGCCGGTAAAGGGACATCATCAGCGGGGGACGTTGAACGAGTTTGTGGGTGGCAAAATCGTGTTTGTTGTCAGCTCATTAGACAACAAACTGGACTACATCCAACCAACGAAACTCCCAACGCGAGTTCAGAGACTGCTGTGTTTTTGTTGTTGTGGAAACAATTGCTGTATCGGACTATCCAGCTACCAGTCTAGCTACTCTACTAGCTCTGTCGCTGGGTAAGGCTAGCTAGTGGAGGTGAGCTGTGTTAACACGGACTGTTAGCTGACATAGTTAGCTTTATAAGACCTTGGGGTAGATGTTATGTAAGTGGCGTGATGAAAAACTGTAAATATACGAAAGTTATGCCGAAAATGAAGCTAACTAACTGCTATCTGTACACATAGTATTGAAGGGACAGTAGCAGCTAACGAAACCCGAGAAACGGTGACTTTCACAGGTCATGGAGGTTGCAGCTTTCTCGTCAGACTGTGTGGAGCTCCTGAAGTCCGACACGTCTTACCAAATTTGCAATTAGCCATAAATTTTCGTAAAACTGCCCATATTTGAGCTTTATATAGTTGATTTCTCGCTTAAAGTATCAGAAGGGAATTTATTAACGAAATAGCCCAACAAACAATGTTTAACTTTGTAGTGTCGGAAATATGAGACCTGCTGTCTCGTCTCCAATGTGTACAGCCTACCAAGCGCTAATGCTAGTATGTGTTAGCTGAACTTTACGGAGCATATAATGTGTTTCGTATGTCGCTTGTATATAATGTCGTTTTTATATATTTTAATTGTGTAACCACTTGAGCCACAGTGAAACGTTGTTTCGTGTATATGGTTGAAATGACAATAAAACACAGTTGAATTGAGATGACCGTCACTGTCTGTCTGTAAACGGTAGGCGTAGCTTGGGAGTGTACTCAGAGCAGCGAAGCAAGTGCATTCTGGGATTTGGTGTCTTTCATCCACATGAACCAAAAACACATTTCCTGGCTTTTCTCGGCCTAGAAGGCACCAATTTCAATTTTTTTTCACATTTATACTACATAAGTGACCCAATTTAAAGATATATTCAGCTTTCCAGCAGTGAAATATCCCTTTAACAATTACACCAGAAGGCAATCAAGCTTTATGGAAAGCATTTACAACAATTGCTTGTTTGCAAATAAATAAACAAAGATGTCTTGAAGGATCTCAAAGATGTGATTAATCTTAGTGACCCAGGCAAGCTATTCCAATCGAAGGGAGCTTTAAATTTAAATGAACGCCTGCCACAAAATGCGAGGCACATTAAAGGATAAGACGGCAGTGTGTCTTAAACTATAAATTGTTGGTAAGGTGTTAGATATTGTTTCAAATAGGGTGGATAGTTAAGATATATACATTTGGAAATAATCTGAAACCAGTGAAACTGTCTCCTAGCGTTAGGTGACAAGATATTCAATGAGGAATACAGGACACGATGTGTTCTGTAGGGGCATCTCAACACAAATCTACAGATACTATTAAAAACAACAGTCAGAGGCTTGAGATTGGTCTCAGTAGTGTTCTGATATACTGCATCAGCGTAGTCTATAATTGGAAATAATAGTTGTTTCCCAATTCTTAACCTTATCAGCTGTGTAATACAATTGTTAGAGCGATACAACATCCTTAGATTGCAATTTAACTTCCTTACAATAGTGTTTATGTGTACTTTGAAGGAGAGTTGAGAGTCAAGCCAAAGGCCAAGGTATTTATATTCATCTACTCTCCCAAGAGGGGTGCCATCTAAGAAGTTAATTAACAGGTTAGTCTGATTCAAGGCAGCAGATCTTGTTGGGAAAAGCATGCAGTATGATTTTTTCTTATTCAACAGAAGATCATTACATTGGAGCCATTTTTGAATAATATTGAAATCATATCGAAGATTGTTCTGTAGCTTAGATACCATAGTATCAGAAGTATATATCACTGTGTCATCAGCGTATACATGTATAGAACAATCGGAACAAACTTGGAGGAGCTCATTGACGAAGATTGAGAATAAGAGAGGACCCAAAGATGATCCTTGAGGGACACATTTTTCCATAATAGAAAAGCAAGATAAACTACCATGGATAAGGACACACTGATGTTGAAAATGTAAATAGGAGTTTAACCAGAGAAGAGCTTGTTTAGAGAGACCAATGGCATGAAGTTTATCCAAAAGAATATAGTGATTAACAAGGTCAAATGCTTTAGTTAAATCTATAAAAATTGCTCAGGTGGACATATTGTTATCCAAGGATGATGACACATCATTGGTAAGCTTTAGTAGGGCAGTTGTGGTAGAAAATGTTAGTCTGAAACCAGATTAATGTTGAGACAAAATGGTGGACTGATTAATATAGTTATATAACTGATTGAATATTAGCTTTTCAAAAAATGTTGCCACATTGCTAATAATAGAAATGGGTCTGTAATTGTTAAGATCGAATGGATCACCTCCTTTATGGATTGGAGTTACTCTGGCACATTTCCATCTTAGTGGGACCTCGCCAGAGGTTAATGATAAGTTAAATAGGTCTGATAATGGATATGCCAATATGTTAGAAGCAATCTTTAAAAACTTAGTTTCCAAACCATCTAGGTCTCTACCGCTACCAGACTTGCGTTGTGAAATAACTCTCTGAACATCAGTGGGGCAAATAGTTAAAAAAAGAAAAAGAAGAGGCACAGAAGAGGTGAGCATTATTTGTAGTGTTAAGGTAGTTAGGAGACTGGCAATTACATATAGCAGAAAAATGCTGATTAAAGGCATTAGCCATTGCAGGAGGATCAGAAATAATGTCATTTTGAAGTCTGATTTTGGTTGGAGCGTTTGTATTAGATTTGTTAAGTAAGGTGTTAAGATTTTTCCAGAATTTCTTGGGATTGTTATAGTCTTTACACAAGGAACTTTTAAAGTAATTGGATTTGGCATTCCGTGTTTTTGTTGTACATACATTTCTTAAATGTTTATATATATATATATAAACATTTAAGAAAAGAAAAAAAAATTAAGAAAAGCATTTTTCTGCTATATGTAATTCCCAGTCTCCTAACTATATATATATATATATATATATATATATAGAGAGAGAGAGAGAGAGGGTCCTTTGATGAACGGTGTTTCTCCCAAGCCTTATCCCTTTGCTTAAATAGTAGTAATTCACCGTTAATCCAAGGTAGATGTCTTCCTTTAACTCGTACTGACCTCCAAGGAGTGTGTTTATCAATAACTCTAAGTACTTCAGTATGAAAAAAGTCCCAAGCATCATCAACAGAAGGGATTAAATTAACTCTGTCCCACTTTATATTCAATAGATCTTCAATAAAATATTCGTCATTAAAAATTTACTTACTTTAATTATTTTAGGTGGTAGGCGTGGTAATCTGATCACTAAAGCAATCAGAGAGTACTCCTGAGTCCATAATCCTATCGGGGTGAGTGACCAGGATCCAATCTATAAAGATTTTAATCTATTATCAACTCGAGTAGGTTCTTTAATTAGCTGTGTTAAATTGAGGCTCTCCAAAAAATGTCTTTCGTTGAGGGAGGAACGGTCTAACCAATTACGATTAAAGTCCCCTAAGATGATCATTTCTTTTGGACAATTTAAAGAACTAATAGTATTGCCAATACACTTTATTGATTCTGAGGGGGAGCCTGATGGTCTGTAAATGTTACCTATAATCAGATGTTTGTTTGCATGAAAACAGATTTTTACAAAAACACATTCAAAATACACAGGATTTTCACATGGAGTGATAAGCGCCGAGGATAAATATTTAGAAACATAGGTGGCTACACCACCACCACGTGCACCCCTGTCAGCTCTATACAATGTATATCTGTCAAGTTTAATTTCTTGTGTCAGTACTCCATTTTAGTCATCACTTCATAACTTGAGCATTTTAAAACTGTGTGACCCTTGCCATTAATGTAAGCCGTTTCTGTTGATGCTTATGGAAACAGATGATTATGACAAGGTGAACTAACAGCAGAACACCATGGCAGGGCCACAATGCCAAATGTCATTTGAAATTGTGAAAAAAAAGTGCTCAAGAAATATTGATGAAAATGTACATTTTGAATGCGTAGAAGGTAAGTTGTGTTACTTAGTCTGTGATTACCTATAGTGTAATTCCATTCTGAGCTGCTCATTTAATATTAATAATAATGTTTATTCATAGCACTTTCCAAAAATCCATGTTACAAAGTGCTTCACAGAACAGCAAAATAAAATAAAATAATCAGGTTTTTAAAACAAAAAATAAAGACTATTAGGTGTATAAAACCTGTACAGTGCAGGTAAGAATGGTAAAACATTTTTAAAAGAAATAAAATGTTTGTCTGATGTATTATCTTGCTAGCAGGCACATTTTGTTAGAAATTAATGTACTGGGCGCCTGGGTAGCTCACTTGGTATAGCACGCGCCCATTTATATCGACAGGCCTGCGGCCCTTTGCTGCATGTCATTCCCCCTCTTTCATGTCTCCATCTGTACTATAAAAATAAAGGCCTAAAAAATGCCCCAAAAATAATCTTAAAAAAAAAAAAAAATGAATGTATTAGATAACTAGACTACAGCCTTGCCAGCCCAGAGGCTTTAATTGGGCACAGCGTTGCTTTGAGAGAAATGCTAATGCTAGATGAAAGTTGAGGGATCACCAAAGTTACTTTTTTTTTTTTAGACATGCATGATATTACTGCCAACAATTAAATCTGAGAGTGGAGGTACAATAGTCCTATTTGTGATATTTGTTATTTAAGTATTGGCCACTTTTTTTATTTACTGATGTTTTGGTCACTGATGTAACTTTACTGTATATTGCAAGTAGCAGTGCTTCGCCTTTCTGAGAATATAGTTCCCAGTATGTATACGTTTAGAAGATGGCTGTGTCTCATATGACCTTGTTATGTGTACACACTGTGACTATACAAATCACAACATGTAAATAGGAATATGTTGGCGTTATTTTGTCACTTATTGGGAGCAGTAGGCTAGTTGGAACCGGTTACCTCCAGAATCTGTGCTAGGCTTAGCTAGCGCTGTGGGCGTCAGACAGAGTTACAACACACACGGAGATGAGAAGGGTATGTATGGACTTGTCTAACTCTGGGGGATATGGTGAATAAGCTAAAGTCCCAATAAGTCGGCGTGTTCCTTTAAATTAAGCAATAGCTCCTCACAAAGCACAAACAAGCGGAAGGCAAAAGAGTATATTTCATCATAATGAAGTTATGCAGACATTGCAACTAAAACAGAAACCAGATAGGTAGAACCAAGATTTCATCAACCCTCACTGGTGGGAAGAGTACATAGGAAGTACTGAAGCACAGACACTGTCTCAACGTCAAAGCCACAAGCCTTAAATGCTTTGAGCATCTGTAAAAAAATTTAAAAAAAAAAAGATTTATGTAGGTGTCAGAGGAATGTGTGATAAATGAGCTACTGAAATGGCCTGCATGACCCCTGACGGTCATGCAGGCCAAACGAGTGACACATCTGAAGAGGATAGCAGCGATGCTGGCACCAACTTGTCTGATCACGATGTAGTAGCATGACCACGGAAGTTCCCTTTTGCCATGCTGTGTACCGAACTTTATTATATTAGTCTATTATACTAGAGTCAAACTAAATGTGTTTTGTTTAGCATAGGTGCTAGATTGTTGGCTGGGGTTGTATACGGTGTATATATGGCCAGGTATGCAATAAAGTATAAACTGCTGTATATACTGTGAACGTTTTAGAGGCTGCCTTTTTAGGTGTATGACTTATTTTTGTCCTTTTAAATGTAACTTGTACTTTAACTGTCATCTCTGATAAAAGTTTACTCTTCCATTCTTTACATGAGTAAAAACTATTTGGTATGTTATCAGATTTTTTTAAACTTGATACTCGGATGGAAGAGGTACGTTGATTCTATATACACATATACATATAGATATACACTGTATATATATTTAGATGGCTTATTTTTCACGTTTTGCAATAAAAAAAATTAAAAGTAAATAAAAACCAATCCATCCACTTACCTCCTCACATCACACAGTTGTACACTACTGCAATTTTTACGACGACGATACCCTCCAAAATAAAGTAGTTATGAATTTAACTGCTAAAGTAGCATGTGAAACCAGTAATTTCCCTGGATGGGGTATTATTATAGAAGCAGATTTTTTTTTTTTCTGTGACCTATCGACTTCTCTCCTCAAATTAGCAGCATGTCCTTTGGAAATTCACTGCAGGGCACCGTGTTTTTTTTAAAAAGCTGCCCATGTGGTTGTTGTTCTATAAAACAATGCCATTGTTCTAAGAGGGAAGGTTTAGTCTGGAAAGTTCTCTGCTATTCTCCCACAGCAGCAAAACCCATCATGTGCAGTAGCACTGAGCCAGATGTGAGGACTTTGTTGTAGCTGAGTGTTACTGTGACAAATCATTATCCTCGTCTTTAGGCCTTAAAAAGTTGTGGGGTCTGCACCTCACCAAATGTGGGAGGGAGGGAGGGAGGGAGGGAGGGAGGGGGGGAGAGAGAGAGAGAGAGAGAGAGAGAGAGAGAGAGAGAGAGAGAGAGAGCACATCAGCGGTCGAGGGAGCTAGAGTGAATGATGATGGAGGGAGCCCCGAACAAGGCAGTGAATCTGAGAAATAGAACATTATTTTTGGATTGTTTCACGATGGTTACGCTCTAAAGCACAAATAGTAACACCCACACCTCAGCGGGAAGGTGTTATGAGCTAATGCAGAGCTTCATCTGTCCATTTGTGTGTCTCTGTCATTTAAACTTCTGCACCAGTATGAGAAGCTGATGGGCAAAGCGGGAAGTTAGGAATAAGAATAGGCTGCACAACCTGCCCGCTGTTGGGGGTTACACACCCCATGGGGCCCAAAGGCTCTTAGCTGACACAAACGTCCCACGCTCAGCAAAATAAGAAACCATC
This sequence comes from Sander lucioperca, assembly GCF_008315115.2. Taxonomy (NCBI): domain Eukaryota; kingdom Metazoa; phylum Chordata; class Actinopteri; order Perciformes; family Percidae; genus Sander; species Sander lucioperca. The sequence continues at coordinate 24,864,418 of NC_050179.1, read as the reverse complement.
CAGGCAGAGGGCAGGGTCTCATACAGACACCACCACACACTTTTAGTGGGTCATAAGTGTTGATTGAGAGGGACTATTTGTGTATTAGTCTATACATTGTTTGTTTTTTTAAGGATAACACTGCATATTATACCTTTAAGCTATATAATGCTTAATTAAAACACAGCATACATACTGTTCCTATGCTAACGCCATGACAAAATTACAAAACCTAATATTGGACATTTGATGTGTTAATTATTGAGACAAATGCAGTCATGAATCCTTTGGCCGAGTGATGGTTCCTCCACACACACAGTGACAGGAAATGACACAAACACATGGTATTATAAAGCACAAAAAAACAACAACTTTATTTACAAAAACAGACCACTGCCCCCATCCCAAAACCCCCGAAATTCAGTGACTACTGAGGAATGCTATGTGTGTCTGTGGCTGAGGTTGGGAATTTACAGGACAGAGAAGAACAACACCCAGTGCAAACCTACAGTGTTCTTCCACCCACTTATTTAGTCTGAGTTCAGCCGTCGTCTAATGCCACAGTATGGCAACACTGCTTGAACCGTGGCCTGAGGCTTAGAGTGGGTTAGTCGGTGGCTTCTGTTTGCTTCCCAGTTGCAAGTAAGCAATATGCTTTAATGAGCCTGGGGCCAACATGTTGTCAGACAGACAGGTAGGGCGAGGGGCTAGGATTTAACAATACCATTGTGGACTATGGTATATGCATCATAACATAAACGTAATCAATACACAAACAATTCATACCATAAAAAAACATGCTTGTTTAATTTAGCTAAGATCAGAGATAGGGGACACACAAACTGAAATACACCTTCTGACTAAATTAAAAACACAAAAAATATTCTCAGCCTCAAGTGTCTTCTGTCCAGGAAGCCTGACCTTTACAGTCCATAACTACCCTCCCCTCCTTGGGGTCCGCATGTGTGTGTTCTCTTAGGGTGCAGACAGTTACTCGTCACACATCTGGGTGCGTGTGAATTCTTTTCACACCGCTGTTCGTGTGAATTGAGGGAATTTTGGCAACGCAATCTTGCAATGTAAGAGCTGAACTGCCATGTTTCCATGTAATGGTGTCGCTATGTGTGTGCGGTTTCTGCTGACAACAGCACAGGGGAGGTGTGAAAAATGTAAGAAAATTCTCACTAAGTGAGTCGGTAAGTATGTACATGGATGACGTCAATGCTGTGTGGGTGTATGTTCACGCACTTTTAGTTTTGATTCCAGGTATTTACGTTGCCAAAGAGGTGCATGTGACTTGCATCGTAACTGGGCAATGTATGGGAATAACAAGCATGTGACAGCTTGTGGTATGTTTCCATGTAATAAGGATTGTGTCTGCCCACAGCCAACCATATAACAATCCATAAGTGTTCGTCAATCTGTGTCCTGAACAGAGGCATAATGTGGAAAAGAAGGATTTGTGTATATGTGTGTGTGTGTGTGTGTGTGTGTGTTTGTATGTGTGCAATATTACTTATGAGTGTGTCTCTGTACACCTCTGACTGCATGAAGGTGTACACCTAGAAGGCGTAGCGAGTTCGAATGTCCTCCAGTTTCTTAGAGACCTCAGGTGGCGTTCTGTCCAGCTCTTCCGCCACGCTTTTCTGCTTGTGAGGGTCCATACTGTTAAACTGCTCACAGAGATCTCCGTCAATCACATTCTGGAGAGAAAAACCGAGACGACAAAAAATGATGAAATATTGATTTCTAATAGTCTGCGATGCTAAATATCCACATCTGAAGGAGATAAACGGATCAGATGAGATGTTTACAACAATAAAAAAATACCAACCTTCACTGGGAAGTAGTAGGATCTAAAGCTGAGATGGTCTCTGCCGCACAGTGGAGGGAACTCAGAGCGCATATGCATCTCTAAATGCTGGAAGAAGTCATGGTCCTGAACAAAAAAGACAAGGAATAGAGCGAGACATGAGAAAAAAAAAAAAAGAAATGGAGCAGCCCCAAAAATAAAATGGCAATAAAAAGTACAATGATGCAGAAGGAGATGAGAAAACTAATTTTGTGTAATCAAATTTATCATTACATGACACGGAGACCGTGTGTATTTTGGGGGCCACGATGATACATTAGCCTTATGTCATGGTGTGTGTGTGCGTGTGTGTGGATGTTTGTGTTTTACCTCATGCGAGGTGAATGGGACCAGTATGCCGATGCCTCCAGACAGAGTGGTGTAGACCATGGACTCTGAACCCCCAGGGATCAGAGTGGTTTTCTGGAGGGATAACACCGTCTCTCCTACGTGGTAGTTCATTATCACCTCAGCCTGGGAAGACAATGAGGGGAGGGAAAGACTTCAGCCAGACACAAACAGATTAATGGTACCTGTATTTGCCCCGAACCAGTCGGTACAGGACACTAAGTACGCCATGACCCAAACAATTACTGTCAAAATAGTCTATTTATGTCTAGTATTCACCCTCACAGAACCAAAATTTTATTTATACATTTATAAATTTTACAGAAGGTTTTGGCAGTGCACTAGTTGCTGTCTATCATCCGTTTCATGCTAGTCGTCGTTAGTCAAGCTTAGGGCGGCAACTAACAATTACTTTCATTGTCGATTAATCTGTTGATTATTTTCTCGATTAATCGATTAGTTGTTTGGAATATAAAATGTCAGAAAAAGGTGTTGTTTGTCCACAGCTCAAAGAAACTGGGTTTACTATCATGGAAGAATTTAAGATTTAAGAAGCTGGAATCAGAGAACAACTCCAACTGAATAATCAATCATCAAAAATGGTTGCCAATTAATTTAATAGTTGGCAACATTACATTACATGTCATTTAGCTGACACTTTTATTCAAAGCGACTTACAATTGCTATATATCAGAGGTCGCACGCCTCTGGAGCAACTAGGGCATGTGTCATATCTACTGCGCCACCACCACCAACCAGCTCTAGTGAAGCTCAATAGACTATTCTTTTTATGTTCAAATGAAGTTGGGTATGTCCTTGGATGCACTTCATTTACGTCGGCATCACCCGAATGCGTCAATTATTTATTTAAATAACAGCTACATTTTGGAAATTCTCCAAATTGATACAGTAAAAATGCTCTCAACTAGAGCTGGCCAATACATCGAAATTATATCAATATCGTGATATGGGACTAGATATCGTCTTAGATTTTGGCTATCGTAATATGGCATAAGTGTTGTCTTTTCCTGGTTTTAAAGGCTGCATTACAGTAAAGTGATGTCGATTTCTGAACTTACAAGACTGTTGTGGCTGTTCCACTATTTGCCTTTACCTACTTAGTCGTTATATCCACATTACTGACGATTATTTATCAAAAATCTCATTGTGTAAATATTTTGTGAAAGCACCAATAGTCAACACTACAATTTAGTTGCGGTATTGATATCGAGGTATTTGGTCAAAAATATTGTGATATTTGATTTTCTCCATATCGCCCAGCCCTACTCTCAACCCGATGAAAATGTCTTCTGATCGGGCCAGTCACTTCCAGTTGAGGTGGTTACAGGCATTTTTATTCCGATTGGGCTATTATTCTGATTAGTGGAATTTGAGGACCTGTGACAGTCAATGGAAAATCTCAAGGAGCTCCGTTAAAATAGAAGGAATTAGATCATATGATAAAACAGCAGACGAGTCATTGAAGCCATGCAGGTCCCAAGACCCTCCTAACAGCTGCATGTACGTATAAAGTACATGAACAGTGGCCTCTGTACCCAGGTCACAAAGAAGACACAGTCATCCTCTGCTTAGAGGAAATTCGTCTGGATGGTCAAATCTAATCCAATAATCATCAAAAAAACGTTTTGCCAATAATCAGAGGTCATGTGTGAGGTCAGTATGTACCCTGGATACAAAGGCAGCATTCGGGAGCAATCAAACCACAGTATTAGTCTGAGTAAACTGCATTCAGGACATACATGACACTGATGCCATGAGACCAAGAATACACGCAAGAAAGACAACTGAGACATTAAATGTACAGAACTCAGCTTCCCTCTGGTGTTAAACAACAGGTGTGGATGAGATCAACAACAATGTCTCCTGAGAGGGGATTACTGAGCCCTTCTCAGGATTAAACAAACACACCAGAGCACAGATAGAAGACAACAAAGGGCTGAACCGAATGCCACTTTTTTTTTTTAACATTCAAAGCTTCTATAAAAGTTTTTTTTTTTTTTCAGAATAAGGCTATGAATGTCTGTCATGTTTTATGACATCACCCAAAATGTTTTTTTTAAACCTTAATTTGGTTATAGAAACATAATTTATGGTGCTGTTAGATTGCTTCTAGACCACCCCGTTACTACAGGTGCATGGCTCTCTCTTTGACCGCAGTGAAATTGTTGTTTATGATTGGCTAAAACGCCAACAAATATGGGTTGAAGCAGGATATTTCATTAAGATAGAAACATGTTGAGAATTTTGGAAATGATTACGATCTTTTTTTCCCTACATTTTGAGTTTTGGACTTTACAACACTCTGGAGTTATTAATAGTGGAATACTAATAATATTTGTGTAGCTTAATCTTTATCTTCAACAAAATTGGAGTTTTTTTTTTTTTTTTTTTTAAAGATTATTTTTTTGGGGCTTTTTCCCTTTATTAGATAGTGGATAGACAGGAAAGCGGGGAGAGAGACAGAGGGGCCGCAGGTCGGATTCGAACCCGGGCAGCTGCAAAGGACTCAGCCTACATGGGGCGCACGCTCTTACTGGGTGAGCTAGAGGGCGCCCCCAAAATTTGGAGTTTTAACAGAATGAATAGACATGCAAAAAAAAAAAAAAAAGAGAAGCTGGGCAGCATTTAAATGTCAATTTAGAAGTTGAATGTCAACGTTATGAATTAAGCTTTTTGTTTATTAAGTGTTGAGGAGCTGAGGAAAGTAAGTCAGCCCAGGCTGAATGGAGCCTTGGGGAAGGGATGGACTCCCTGGTAGACAGCTTAAAACATGACAGAAATCTCACACACACACACACACACACACACACACACACACACACACACACACACACACTTGGGGTTAAGACAGTCAGTCTTTTCCTTTTACTCAACAGACCGCTCTGTCTCCCTGACCTTGATCTTTTGAGATACATTAATCAAATAAAAGTGGAATGCATCTAATTTAATGTAAGACCGCATTAGCCCAGCCATGTATGGATAATTAAGTTCACCCAGCCAGATCTCGCTCGCTCTCTCTCTCTCTCTCCCCCCCCCCCCCCCCCTCTCATTTCCAAACAAATGGAATTCTCAATCAATGTGCGCGGAGGCAGAAATAGCAGACAAACATTGTGTCACAATGACAACTGGGACCAACTCATAATGTCTAAATTTGAGGGACTTTCCCAGTCTATCTGCTACCTAAACAGTTTTTGACCAGAATTTAAATATAGGATGTGTGTGTGTGTGTGTGTGTGTGTGTGTGTGTGTACACACTTGCATCTGTGAGTAGGTTAAACTTGTGGTTGACGATGTTATGCACTTTGTGTATGTGCATGTGTGTTGTGTCTGTGTGTCGGCAGTTGGAGGTCAGAACAGTGGAGGAGGCGGAAGAGTGCACGGGCCCGACTTTTCGGCCGTAGCAGGAGCCGGCCTGAATCATTCAAACTAGCGCCGCCTGGGCTCAACGCCAAAACTCACTTTTGTTCTCTCTACATTCCTGTCGCACTCTGTCTTACACATAAATGCTGAGGAATAGACCAGTCAGACTCTAAAAAATGCACACATAAAAAAGTTCAGCCGTGCAATAAAGACACTGGTGCATCATTAGGTGCAAAATTGTGTTTGTAATCTGTACATTTTGTAATCAATGCATCCTTACATAACGTTTAATTTTGATGGTAATTTTTCTATTTCTGGCCCGACGAACGCTGTGCAACCAGTAACCAGTAACATAGCTCAAGCAGGGCGTACGTGGTTCGACTGGTCATGACTGTTTTCCCAAGATGGCGCCCGCCTGTCTACGCGAATGGTAATGTCTTTCTAATCTATCTTTTTTTAATAAACTGTCTGTACACTTAAAGTTCTCAATGCTCCGGTTTAAATGTAGGGACCCTCATTATGCTACCGTTGAAGTGTGTTGCTATTTTGAGCCTTGTTAGTGGGACAGAAATAGCAATTTATTTTTACTCTACCAGTGCCCCGAAAGCCTAGCATTATAAGCTAATCAGCGGTTCGCGCTAGCTTGTTTCAAGCTAGAGACACATTCGATTAGCATGAAAACATATCCCAGAGAACGGTCGACTCGGTACACGTGTTATTAACCCCTAGGTTCATTTTGCGCCGTCTTTAAGGCTGACATGTTCTGTCAGGATTATGTCAAGTTGAAGACCTCTACACCACAACAACATATGCTGGCATGACCAGTGAAATAGAGAAAGAATTTCATTCAGGGAATCTGTATCACTGGTTCCTAGAGTATGCTAGAGATTAATAAAAGGGAAAAAAATGTAGATTAATTACACTGTACACCTTCAGAAGCCTCGCAGGGCAGACGGCTTGACGAATGATGGTTTTACCTTCTGTGATGCTCCATTAAGGAGGCCTCTGTCCCATAAAGCTTTGTTCCCTGTGGGGTCTTCATCCACATCATCGCTGGTGTTGGGGGGAAGACGCACCTGAGAAAATGAAATAGAAAATGAAGACATGAATTTCTTTAGCTCGTCAGTCCTACTGGGCTCCAGAAGTTGTTTTTTTTGTGTTACGATCACTGTTGATGTTTTTGAGTCAAATGCTACAAAGAGGTAATTGCGCCTACTCTCTGCCATTTAATACAAGTCAGATATTCGCACACACCCAACACGTCGTGTCCCCAGACTTACGATGCTGATGTTCCCAAACTTGTCAGCAGAGGCCATGGTGTCGTAGTCGAGCAGACAGGCTGTGGTCACCCAGCGGGGATAGGTGTCATCGGCGAAGATGATGAGCTGGTTCTCGTTGCGTCGGTAACGAACCCAGAACAGGCTCTCCTGAACGTCCGTCACAATCACACGCTGGCCAATGGTGTAGATGCCAGTCACCAGGTTGGGAACGTGCTAAATAGGCGAGCAATAAAGTCCACTCAAAAGTCATGACACATGTATATTGTGGAGAAAAATTTCATTTGTTTGGACAAAGGAAAACACGATGTGATGTGGCCCTGTTCTGCGGGCTGCAGTTTGCAGCACTGTTCATTGTTCCTGTTGGTTATTTTTGAAGGACATAACCAATAAGGGAGGAACCAAACAGGTACAAGTCTCAGCTGGGTACAGTCCACCCAGTCCACAACTGCTGCACTTACACGCGTGTGTATGTGGTATCAATTAAAATGCAAATCATGCATCTGGTTTACAATAGAACAGTTATGCAGAAAGAGAGTTGTACATCAACCATGCTTTTACAGGTAGCCTGCGCAGTTTTCTTTGGAAAAAAAAAAAAAAAATAATAATAATAAAAAAATAAATAAATGTTCTGTGTTTATCCGTAAGACCTGGCAAAATCATGTCTTACCTCAAATATTTGCAAAGCCTATTTATTTTTATTGAACAGACTATAAACCAGCAATGTCAACAGCATATTGCTAACACATTTTCACTACCAGCTAGATAGAAATGACACATTAACTCATTAAAACATCTTCAGTGCCACTAGTGCTCAGAAACTTTAAAATGTATATTTTGACAACTGTGTCAACTATGTCAATGACATAACTTTTTAACCCCTAAACACAAAGCCTCTGCAAACAAAAAGGGAGACCCCCTTATACCGATGCACATGGACGTGACCGTCAGTTATCATACAGATATTTGGAGGGGAAAAAATACCCAGGCTGAAGGTTGTTTCTTTGTAGAAAAGCAGGCACTTTGATAAACAGAGCCTGATTTCTGTCCTTACAGGACTGTGCACCTTTGCGGTGATTCATTTTAAATTGACATACTGCAGAATTATATCTAATCTTCAAAGGAAGAGGCGGAAGAACAGGAGACTCACTATTGAATTAAACCATTCAACTTATTTAAACCAGGTCAGAAAAGCCAGTGTTCCAGGTTATTTATCTACAAATGAATTGAGGTTACCCACAGACTAGTTTAATGGCTTAAAAAAAAGTTTAAAAAAAAGGTAAAGATAGTACAGCTTTGGATTTACCTGTAATCCGAGTTTCTTTTACCACAATAAGTTAAGAGAAATGTGGTCAATACAGGTAGATTTGAGATTGAGAAACCTCATTTGACCAAACTGGCTTCTGAGCAGCTTTGCTTAACACACAAATTGACACATTGAGAGAACACATTGGGTGCCTACAATTATGTGTGTTTGGGTCCTTGTCTTACCTTGTTTTCACACTTGCGAAGCAGCTTCTTTTTGCCCAGGTCGTAGATTCTCAGCAGTTTCCCAACTCCCACCAGGACTCGTCCCTGGAACGGAGCAATGGCCAAAGGCACGTCCTCTACTGGGGTCTGCCAATCAAAACACAGAATTAATGAACCGCAGCTAATCAGATCATTTTAGGCAACACTTGCATGTATTTAGGTTGAGCTGCAGCAGCTTTGTTTAAACAGAAACGGATCACATTTCTTAAGAGGTAGACATGCCTTCATCATACACTGGTTACCGAAAATTAGCCAAACAAAATTGTCACTTATCTGGCGATAGCAATGTGCTTTCCTACGATGTGACAAAAGTGTGTGATTAAACATTAAGTTGTTACATTTAACTAATTTAGAGCCTGGCTATTTAGAAAGCTAGCTTGATTGCTATTGCTAGAGGGCTAATTGTTTAGCGGAGCAGAGGGCGCAGACAGAGCGAGAGAGAGAGAAATCTATTACGGCCTTTATATTAAAATCACGGTATAGGATATTAGCTAGTTTATTTTGTAACGTGTAGGTATGTAGAGATCTTTTAAAAGACATGTTATTGTTTCAATAAATATACCCACACAAGTAGTTATGTATATCTTGTTGTACGTTTGCCATCTTATGAACATAATGTGCAAACATTTTTATTCCGACCGTGTGTTTTTTAGAAGGAACATTCAAACATCATGTTTGACCAGTATTGACAGCTCTTATGTGTATTGGATTGATCAGATGAGATGAAAAATGAAAGGAGCCTTGTGTGTTTTCCTCACTCTTGTTTTCAAGCTCAACAGCCACTCAGACGAATTGGCAGTACGGCCGACAGCCACCGATTCTATTGAATCGGCCCGAAAAAAGGCTGATGCTTAGCGACGGTGCAGGACACCCCACACAAACTATGCTGCCGGTCGGCTTGGTGCGTCAGGGACTTTAGGGTAAAGAACTGGCCAAGGCTCTTTGTAATAGAAGTTAGACAAACAAACATGCAGCAAATTTTGTTTTCAATTATGTGAGTCTCAGACTGTGGCAACAAATTTCTTTGGAAAAGGACAATAATATACCCGCCTGCAGAGTAACACTGCAGATGACATGGCACCCGCAAAAGATATAATCACTTTAGCAAACCCAGGACGATGAACTAAATCCTTAAAATAGGATTTTAAAGAAAGAAATGAAAATCAAAAAGCAAAGGTGAAATTGAATTTAAAACCACTACCTTGAATTTTAGACAAATAAAAGATTGGATATCATGACCTAAGAATTACCACAGACCTCAGCAAATCCAGCAGTTTATTTTTAAGGTTGGTAATAAAAAAAGCAATTGCCACATTTTAGTAAATTATATTTTTTAAACAAGATTACAGTGGTCACAAGTTCAAATGTGTCCGGAGAAACACAGAGTGCCTTGTTACAGTATGTTTTGCCTTTTCTAAGTGTCCACTGATCAATATGGATGAGGTCCAGGTGAGCAGAGAAGCCCATTCAAGTCAGCACTCTTTGCTTTTTTTCTAAGGCCTTTACACAGGCCCGACATAACTGGCATGTTTAGAGGTGAATTGCCCTGCTGGGACATACATCCTGACATACAACTTTAAGCCAGAAAAGATGGTACGTCTGTAAAAAGAAAAGGATGGTACTTCATTTTGGTCACTGTGTAGCTGATCCCTTACAACCTACTCACTTCAGATTGGAGCTTGCGTTAACCTTCTCACATTAGCTCAGATTCAACAGTGAAGAAGGTCATGCAAATCTTTTGAGTTGTCTTTGAAGAGGGTTTAAAAAAAAAAAAAAAAAACTACTCTGCCATTAAGGCTGCAGTGGGAGATCTTTCAAATGTACTTTTTTACTGATGCATATGCTGTTCTGTCTGAGAGATGTTAACTTTTTAAAATGTTATGACATGTTTCGCCTTCATCAGACAGATGACAGCGTGAGGCATACAGGAAACGGGGCAGGAGAGAGAGGGGTATGACATACAACAAAGGTCACAAGATATGATGGTTTAAGGTTGCCTACTTCTGTAGAAAATCTCTACAGTGAATCTTTTACTGCCCCCTTACCAAAAGCCACCTCAGTGACAGTTTGACACTGGGATCATTTTTCGGCCATCAGATCGCAAACTGAGTCACGGTTTCTTTTTTTTCCTTTTACATCCGTTTAACACAATTTAACACAAGAATTAACAACAATCAACCCAGGCTCTCTACACGTCGCCAGTGTCTGGCAATGTTGATTGTAGCATGCACACGGAAATACATTAACCTCTGTGTGCCCATGACAGCGTTTGTGGTCAGATATTGGTCTGTAGTCATAAATGTGTAACATATTGTACCCGAGTGTGTCAACGTCGGTATGAATGATTTGGGTAAAAAAAAGTTTAGACCGGATAGACTCATCTAAAATATCTGATCTGGTTAAGTGGTTGGGAAATTCCTCTAACGTAAAAAGAAGTGGCTGACACCACCCATGACTCACTTCCCTTGTTAATCCACATCAGGTAACAAACGTAATGTGGGCTGATTCACCCTGATGGCGTCCACCCTGTTTGAGTTTCTGGGGAATTGCCTGGAGAGCATAGTGCCAGGGGCCGTAACATCTGTGTTTAAAAGGTGCAATATGTATTACTGACAGCTAGTGTTTAAAATAGTTACTGCAGTACAAATTCAAAATACTGGAGAGAGTCGTCTCCCCTGCCCCCTCCTCCTCCTCAGACTCAAAGTTCACGGAGGTTGCCAGGCTGAGACCGCAGC